>NC_066890.1:36772198-36869969 GCF_022985175.1 Labeo rohita
GTATGTATGTATCTATCTATCTATCTGTCTGTCTGTCTGTCTGTCTGTCTGTCTGTCCGTCCGTCCGTCCGTCCATTTATCTATCTAATAATGAAAAAGATCTAAAAATATTAAATAATGTGTAATAATATCTATCTATCTATCTATCTATCTATCTATCTATCTATCTATCTATCTATCTATCTATCTATCTATCTATCTATCTAATTGTCTGTCTGTCTGTCTGTCCGTCCGTCCATCTGTCCGTCTGTCCGTCTGTCCATCTGTCCATCTGTCCATCTGTCCAACTGTCTGTCTATCTATCCATCCATCCATCCGTCCATTTATTTATCTAATAATGAAAAAGATGGAAAAAATATTAATGTGTAATAATATCTATCTATCTATCTATCTATCTATCTATCTATCTATCTATCTATCTATCTATCTGTCTGTCTGTCTGTCCCTCCATCTGTCCGTCCGTCCGTCCGTCTGTCCATTTATCTATGTAATAATGAAAAGATCTAAAAATATTAAATAATGTGTAATTCTATCTGTCTGTCTATCTGTCTATCTATCTATCTATCTATCTATCTATCTATCTATCTATCTATCTATCTATCTATCTATCTATCTATCTATCTATCTATCTATCTATCTATCTATCTATCTATCTATCTATCTATCTATCTATCTATATATCTAATTGTCTGTCTGTCTGTCTGTCCGTCCATCCGTCTGTCCATCTGTCCATCTGTCCAACTGTCTGTCTATCTATCCATCCATCCATCCATTTATTTATCTAATAATGAAAAAGATCTAAAAAATATTAAATAATGTGTAATAATATCTATCTATCTATCTATCTATCTATCTATCTATCTATCTATCTATCTATCTATCTATCTATCTATCTATCTATCTATCTATCTAATTGTCTGTCTGTCTGTCTGTCCGTCCGTCCATCTGTCCGTCTGTCCATCTGTCCATCTGTCCATCTGTCCATCTGTCCAACTGTCTGTCTATCTATCCATCCATCCATCTGTCCATTCATTTATCTAATAATGAAAAAGATGGAAAAAATATTAATGTGTAATAATATCTATCTATCTATCTATCTATCTATCTATCTATCTATCTATCTATCTATCTATCTATCTATCTATCTGTCTATCTGTCTGTCTGTCCCTCCATCTGTCCGTCCGTCCGTCCGTCTGTCCATTTATCTATCTAATAATGAAAAAGATCTAAAAATATTAAATAATGTGTAATTCTATCTATCTATCTATCTGTCTATCTATCTATCTATCTATCTATCTATCTATCTATCTATCTGTCTGTCTATCTGTCTATCTATCTATCTATATATCTAATTGTCTGTCTGTCTGTCTGTCCGTCCGTCCGTCTGTCCATCTGTCCATCTGTCCATCTGTCCAACTGTCTGTCTATCTATCCATCCATTCATCCATTTATTTATCTAATAATGAAAAAGATCTAAAAAATATTAAATAATGTGTAATAATATCTATCTATCTATCTATCTATCTATCTATCTATCTATCTATCTATCTAATTGTCTGTCTGTCTGTCTATCTGTCTTTCTATCTATCCATCAGTGTTGGGAAGGTTACTTTGGAAATGTAATAGGTTACAGATTACAAGTTACTCTATTTAAAATGTAATAAGTAGTGTAACTTTTCAATTTCTTTATTAAAGTAATGCAACTTATTACATTTGATTACTTGTTGATTACTTTTCTAAATTTCTAATGTTTTCAACTGTTAATCATTTTGAAACATTTAAACCAGGCAGAGTTAACCCTACAGTAGCACTCAACACTGATTACTGTCGGACTTTCAAAATCCTTTATCACTTGAATTAAGATTATAATAAGTAAGGGATAACATACATCTTTATTTTGTGATAACAACTGGCTGGATGTACATTATCCCAAATAGGAAATAAAACAGTTAAGAATAAGCATGTTGTCGCCTTAGAATTCTAAGGTTCTGTCTGCATTCAGAGCACTTTTGAGATACTGAGCTTCAAAGTTTTTGCGTTCCATAGACTTCTGTAGATAGAACCATTTTTGTTTTCTTAAAAAAAATTCCAAAATGTACACAGCTTACAAAAGAAACATCACAATGTAAATAAGTCGTCACCGAATAAGAATATGTGAATAACTCAATTTTAATTTTTAATTTATATTTAATAATCAATATAATTCTAAGGCGACGATGTGTCCTAAACTCCTGAAACATTGGTGTCTCATTTAAGAGCAGTCACAATGCTATTTTAGAAATTTTAGAAGTCAATTAAATCTGTATGTGGGTGTGTGTGAAAAAAAAAATCCCCTTCTGTAATCATTAACATTTTCAAAAGTAACTGTAATTACCCATCTATCTATCTATCTATCTATCTATCTATCTATCTATCTATCTATCTATCTATCTATCTATCTATCTATCTATCTATCTATCTATCTCTGAGTGAGAGCTGAACCTATGTATCTGTGCATTCAAGACCCCGCCCCCGCGTTCCGACCACGCCCCCACGGCAGACCTATGAGAATGTAGGCGGGGCGTGAGCGGTTGCGCCATGTTAACGCTGCACGTTGCAGCCGCAGCAGCCAGTAGCAGCAATACAGAGACATATGCGGGATTATAGAGCTAAACCCGGCCAGCAGCCACAGAGAAGATTGCAATTGCGTCTGAGGCTTTTATTTAATGCACCGCACCCAAGAAGAAGCCAGGATTGCGTTCCCGTTTCGGAATTATTCTTTATTACTGTGCCAGAGGCCCCTTGAATTGAATGTAATGTGAACATCTACAGCAATGTGGTTGTTTTCCTGCAGATGAGCTGCTGTTTTGTCCTCTCCCCCCTCCTATTCTCCTTTCATCATAATTCAACATCATCTTCAATTCACTGGACTCTCCTAGACCTGTATATGAAGGTAAGCATGCATTACGCGTGTATTTCTCTATTGGTGTCACCATTCATGCATGCATGCATGCCCTGTCTTCCTTTTTTATCCCATTGCATAGCAACCAAACCAGCCAATGCAAGCTTCCAGATCCCTGAAATGATGCACGGGCAGAGGCATAAAGCGTGCATTCACCTTGCACGCTGATTTTAGGGACAGGTTGCTTCGGATGCCATGCAAATGCCTTTATGTAACGTCCAGGGTTTAATTTCTGCTGCATGTCAAGATAATCCATCCATATGATGGCCAAAATGCATCCAGTGTCTGTGATTTGTGCAGCCGGGCAACATGGATTGCATGCATAGTGTGTTTCGTTCTCTTCTGATACCTGGCAACCCTCTCAATGGCCTCTTTTCCAGATCCTTCAGCTGTCATGTGAGATATATTTGAGCTTTTGTGTTTATTTAAGGTTTATGTCACATCTGTACATCTCAGCTGCTCCCCATTGTGCCTTATTTTCTCTGCCACATCATTACATAACCTCAGCTCTCATCCTTTGCATGCAAATAATCTGCTCGCATACAGTTGCATCCAGAGAGGACATTATATTGCTGCAATGTATCACCATAAGGTTTGTTCTAATTGTTTTCTGGGCACTACGCATCTCCCCTGGTTGAGTCGGTGACATCATCTCCTGTTCTGTCCCCCTGGTGTGTGAGCGTGTGTGTAAGTGCGCATTCTTCAACAGACTGTAATGCCAGATCTGGATGTGTGGTGTTCTTCTGATGATGCACAAAGACCTTTTTCATGACAAAATTGACGTGTCGTGCTACCGTGCGTTCTGTTGAATGTTTTTTTATTCCTCTAGGGTTGGATGTTTCTGTAAAGCTGGCTTAGGTTCAAGTGGAGTAGGTAACTTGGATAGATGATGTGTCGTGTGAATGAATGAATGAATGAATGAATGAATGGATAAATGACAGCCTGTTGGGCTGTTAGCATCTTTGTCTTTTCATCTTCTAGTTCAGTGTTTTTCAGCTGGTCTTGCTTCAGGAGTGAGATTTTGGGTTCAGATTTACTAGCAAAATTTGAGGTATGCATGCAATTAAAAAAAAAAAAGTAGTTTTACAGATAAGCGTGCAATTTACGTGTAAAATGATATTTGTGATGTCCAACTGTGTCTTGTAAGGTACTGTTTTGGCCTGCCACTTGATGTTCAATGCTCATCAGATATTTACAAGCAAAATTTTAAGTATGCATGCAATTCTAAAAAAAAAAATTACTTGTATTTAAAAAAAAAAAAAAAAAAGAATACATGCACTTGTCACATTTTGCTTCTAAGGTCCAATAGTGCCATCTAACGTACTATTTTGAGCTGCCACTTGACGTTAAATTCAAGATCTGTGTTGGATATTTACAGGCAAAATTTTAAGTATGCATACATATATTTAAGCAAAATTTGGGCTGCAACTTGACATTCTTTGCTAGATACGCAGTTGGCGTTTACAAGCAAAATTTTAAGTTTGCATGCAATTGTAAAAAAAAATTACTTGTAATTTTTTAAAGAATGCATTCGGTTTTACTTGTAAAGTGTAAAGGTACTAGTAAAGGATGCCACCTCAGGTTCAATGCAAGATCCACACTGGAACATTTACAAGCTACATTTTACATATGTATGCAATTGTAAAAAAAAAAAAAAAAAAAAAAATACTTTTAATTTTTTTTTTTAAATTAATCTAACGCAAGATCTGTGTCCTGAAGCAAAACCAGTTAAGAACCAACTGAGCTTACTTGTATTTACCTGTAAAATTGTACTTGTAAAGTTTACTTAAACTGACCGTTAAAAATACAGTGAACGGAATACGTGCAATAAGACACAAAATTTGACTGAATTGAATATCAACAATTTTGTAAGTGCATAAACAACAACATAAATGTACAAATAGTGGGATAAATCTTGTATTATGATTGGCCATATTACCAAGTATCACATTTGCGACAAAATGTCAAAAGCTGTTGACATCAACAACAAAATATACGGGAATTAATTTGTTGTTGTACATATTATTATCAATGTTATTGATATTCAGCATTTGTATTTTTGATTAATATTTACAGAACTTAGTTGAGAACCTCAGTAGCTCATGATGCACATTATAGGTTATGATGGCTCCATCTTAGAGAGACAGATGGAAATACTGGTTTAGGGGGCTGACCAAAAGAGTGTTTTTAGTGTGGGCGATTAACTCGTTTTGTAATCCCACTGTCTGAGACCTTCTGAGGTGTTGGTGGTCTGAACCCCACTCAGTGCTCAGCGGAAAATTCTAAGTGTTTCGGTGTTTGTGGTATTCGATGACTTCCGGGGAAACTTCTACAGAAGAAAAACGTTCCACTACACACACACTTTCTCTCTCACACACCTCACAGTTTAGCAAGTTATACAAAGAGATTATCCTTTCTGCACTGACACGCAGGACAAATAACTGCGCTGATGTAAGTATCAGATATGAATGTTATTTTTAGGACTGATTTGTGTTTTGTGAGATGTTACGATTGAAAACCTTTGAGGTTCACATCTTTTCGTTTGTCATCGCCACGATAACAATGACCGTAAAAGTTAAAGAGATCCTAAAAAGTGATGCTTTTGCCTCAAAAGACTAAGGTTGGCTGGTGTAAATTTAGTCGAACGGATGTTGAAAGTTTAAATATGCTCGAACGCGTTTGTTATTGACGGCATCTTTTGTCTGACAGTACCTTTCTGTGGAGATTGTGTTGTAGATTCATGTTTGTAATCACTTGGGTGGAGGATTTGAATAAGCGACTGTGACCATCCAGAAAGGTCGCATGTTTGTTCCTAAAGGTCACGAACTCTGACCCCATGTTGTTTACGCAGCTGCCTTTTAGTGTTATGGGAGCTTGTTTTACTACAGTATGAACGTGTGAAGAAACTTAGGTGTGTCCATTTTTAGAAAGCACTAAGAAAATGTAAAAATAAACCATGGCGGCAACTGCGAATGATAAATGATGCAAATGCCATTTTTAGAAGCAGAAAGCTTGGTGAATTCTACAGAAAAACACTTCACCCCCCCCCAAAAAATGGCAGTTTGATTATCATTTACTCAGTCTTGTGTCGTTCCAACCCGTATGACTTTATTCTTCTGTGAAACACAAAAGATATTTTTAAAAATGTCTTCACAATGGAAGTCAATGGGGTCCAATTGGTTTTTGTTTGAACCCCACTGATTTTCATTGTAAAAAGGAACAAAAAAGTCTTGTTTTGTGTTTCCAGGTTTATAATGAATGCGAGTACACTTTAAGTACTCATTATAACAAATAAAAAGGTTGTCACCCACTTCCCTGACCTTAGCAGCAGTAAACGTGCTGCGAATCTGTTAAGCCAGTGTTCTTGGAAAGAGACTTTGTATACGACATCACATAAGCTCATAACCTGCTCCCCGTTCTTTCCTCCCAGATTGTGGTAACGACACAGATAAAAGCAATGTGAATGAACAGGTTTATCAGATAACAAGAAAGAAAGACTCTAGATTGGGTGGTGTCGAGTCTGAGACCTTACAGTGAGCTAAAACCTAGAATAAACTCCTTGGCGATAGAGTTTTTGGCTCTTGTAATCTCACTGTCAGGTCTTTGAATCATTGCCGCCCAATCTAGAGTCTTTGGTTTTAGATATCCTGCCTTAAAGAGTCTAGAGTGGCTTAAAGAGTCTGTGAAATCTAAAATTTTAATATTGGGAAAAGAGACTAGATTATTCTATCCAGAGTTGCAAGTGTTAATTTCCACACAGTTTTTTAGTTTTAGGCTTTTTCTTTTGACCATATATCCTTAGGTGGAGTCAATTTTAGTGATGCAGCAAAGTAGGTTTTTCTTTACCAAAACACCGAAAACTAAATTTACATTTTCATTTCACCTGAAAACCAAAACAGGAAGTTAAATTTGGTTCACTGGTCACATTGGAGAAGCACTAACTGACTGAAAAAAGAAAATATTTGCTGTTTCTGCTGAATATTTTAGGTTTGCACTACCAGTCAAAAGTTTTTGAACAGTAAGATTTGTAATGTTTTCTAAAGAAGTCTCTTCTGCTCACCAAGCCTGCGTTTATTTGATCCAGAGTACAGCAAACGTAGTAATATTGTGAAATATTTTTACTATTTAAAATAACTTCACACAGGTTTTGTTTTTGTGTTTTGACCATAATATCCTTTAGGTGTAGTCGATATCTTGGGATGTCATATTAATTTATTTTTAGGTCAATTTTAGTGATGCACCAAAATAGGTTTTTTACTAAAATAAATTTACATTTTCATTTCACCTGAAAACCAAAACAGGAAGTTAAATTTGGTTCACTGGGTACATAGAAGAAACACGAACTGACTGAAAAACAAATATATTTGCTGTTTCTGCTGAATATTTTAGGTTTACACTACCAGTCAAAAGTTTTTGAACACTAGGATTTTGAATGTTTTTTAAAGAAGTCTCTTCTGCTCACCAAGCCTACTTTTATTTGATCCAATATACAGCTAAAATTGTGAAATATTTTTACTATTTAAAATAACTGCTTTCTATTTGAACATATTTTAAAATATAATTTATTTCTGTGATCAAAGCTAAATTTTCAGCATCATTACTCCAGTCTTTAGTATCACGTGATCCTTCAGAAATCATTCTAATATGCTGATTTGCTGTTCAAGAAACATTTATCATCATCATTATTATCAATATTTAAAACTGTTCAGTACATTTTTCAGGATTCTTTGAATCGAAAGATCCAAAGACAAGCATTTATCTGAAATAAAAAGCTTTTATAGCATCATACACTATATCATTCAAAAGTGAAGTCAGAATTATTTTAATTTAATTAATATTAATGTATACTTTTATGTAGTAAGGATGCTTTAATTTGATCCAAAGTGATGATAAAGACATTTATAACGTTACAGAAGATTTCTGTTTCAGATAAATACTGTTCTTCTGAACTTTCTATTCATCAAAGAAACCTGAAAAAATTATATTCAGCTGTTTTCAACATAATAATAATAATAAATGTTTTTTTGCACAGCAAATCAGAATATTATAATGATTTCTAAAGGATCATGCAACTGGAGTGATGATGCTAAAAATTCAGCTTTGAAATCACAGGAATGAATTACATTTTTAAATATATTCAAACAGAAAACAGTTATTTTAAATTAAATTCAAAATTGTACTGTTTTTGCTTTACTTTGGATCAAATAAATGCAGGCTTGGTGAGCCAAGAAACATAAAAAATCTCACTGTTCAAAAACTTTTGACTGGTAGTATATATAAGGTCAAATAATTTTGGCGCATCGCTATGTTTTAAAATAAATTAGCGTTTCTAATTTTAGTCAGCAAAAGCATTTTAGTTAATCAGGAAGTTCAAAATTTAACCAAAAATTCAAGAGATCAACATTTAATACCACTGCTGTTCATTATATGTTTGTCTAATTAATAATTTATTGAATGTTTTAGTGCATTGTTACAGAACGTGCACGACTTGCATATTCTGACTAGCTTGTAGCTTAGCTTAAGTTTGCTTGTGCGTTCGCAACATTATGTGAAGAAGAAAATTGTAATATTACGTTTGTTTTGTTTTCTGATTAGTTATATATGTTTAAGAAGTGTTTGCAGTTAATTAACCCGCTTCAGTTTACCAGTGTTCGTTATTAGTGTAAACGTTGTTAGCATAGGTAATATTTTGCGGTGTTTTCTCATTTTTCTGGTTGTTTATATGTCAGCAGCGTTAATTATCAACCTAAAGTGTGTTGTTGTTGTGTCTTTGTTATAACTGATGATATCAGTGTCAGTCACAAGCTAAATTAGGTTTGTAAAATGCTACGTCTTGTTTTGCTAGGAGTTCAAATGAAGATAAATAGTGTTCTGCTTTGTAGAAGTTCTTCCGCCTTTGTGTGTCTAAATGAAATAGCTTGATCTTTTATAATATAAATGGCTTTTCAACAAGGTAATTTTTGAGGGAGTCTTCAGTGGGCTGATTGTCTTGAGGAATCTGAGCAGTGGCCGAAAATGACCTTGTTTGCTTTAAGAAGAGCGTTTGGTATCACTAAAACCTTGAATGAAAGAGTTCAATATTAGAGGATGAATGTCAGCAGTTTCAGAAGCTGAATTAGGTTAGCTCACAGAAAGAACAAGTAAATATATTAACCAATTTCCTTTCGTGAGTTGTATGAATCAGAATTATCCTGACACCAACCCTGAACTCTATTTCCTTTACGCGCTTCTTCAATTGATGGACTATTAAGTGGTGTGTTTCGATTTTTACTCTCTCGTTTCTTCTACTAGAACCTGAAAGCTAAAATCTACAAAATGTTTTCCCTGCTCGCTTTATAGCTGTTTACAGGAACTTTTAGGTGGAGTATAGACGAATGTTTGTGAATGGTGTTTGCAGTTGGATCACACTGGCTAGTGTGTGTTTTACACTGCTTAATAACGTTTACCTTGTCAGGTGAGCGTTTTGGTAACCTTTAGCCTCTGTGCGTTTCTCAGACGGAGTGGGGACCGTAATGACCGCACGCTTCCGGTTGCCTGCTGGCAGATCTTACGATGTGGGAGCGTTGGAGGAGGCCAGAGAGAGACAGCACGCGCAGGTGGTGTGTAACGTTTTACTGCTGGACAACACAGTACAGACCTTCAGAGTCAATGTGAGTATGCGCACACGTTCATTCATGTATGTTACAATGAAAAATTGCTCTGAATTTACCCAGCGTCATGCCAAGATGTAGATGAGTTTGTGTCTACATCACTTGCTCACCATTGCAGTGAATGGGTGCCGTCAGAATGAAAGTCCAAACAGCTGATAAAAACATCATAATAATCCACAAGTAATCCACAACACTCAATTCCATCAAAAAGCTGCCTGTTTGTAAGAAACAAATCCTTTGTTAACACAATTTTTACTTGAAATCATTGTTTCTGGCAAAAATATGAGTTGCTGTATCCATATTATTGCTTTCTCCAGTAAAAAAAAAAAAAAGTCATCTTGTCTGAATCAGGTGAGAAATATGCGCAGATCAAACACCGTTTACAAGTTAAAACAGTCAAAAACAGTAATATGTTGGTAAATTTTGATATAAGAGAACAACAGGAGATGGACTTTTTACTGGAGGAAGTAATATTATGAATGGAGGACTCATATTTTAGTCAAAAGCAACTCTTTGACAGTAAAAACGTCTCAATGATGAATTAGTTTTTTTAAAAACATGCAACTTTTTGCTTCATAAGATGTTAATTGATGCACTGGAGTGGTGTGGATTACTTGTGGATTACTGTGGTGATTTTTATCAGCTGTTTGGACTCTTATTCTGACGGCACCCATTCACTGCAGAGGATCCATTGGTGAGCAAATAATGATAATTTTCTCCAAACCTGTTCTTATGAAGAAACACTAATTTAAATCTCAGATGGTCTGAAAGTGAGTAAATTCATTTTTTTTTTTTTTTTGGTTCCTTTAAGAAACTGTTCCTTTAAGAAAGCTAATCAACCCTCTCAGGATTAGTTGTTTTTATAAGGAAGGTCAAATTTAATTCCATATATGTTGTTTAGTATTAAACTCCAGTATTGTGTGTGCAACGTGTTTGAAAATCATAAGGAATGAGTGTGTTTTTTCTTTTGTAAGTGATGTATTTTGTATTTTCATAACAAAACAGGCAAAAATATCCTGTAAACTTACACTGAAGGCCACAGAGTTGCTTTTTTTGGTGTTGGCCAATAAGAAACCTTCTAACCACCTAACAACCACTCAGAAGCCTTCAAGCCAGATGCTAGAAACCAATCAGAACGCTTTAGTGGCTGCATAGCAACGCCGTGGCAACCACTCAGAATGCTCTAGGATCTTGGCAGCAGGCCAACACCACTCACATTCACTTCAGAAAGTGCAAAAATCTGCTTTAATTCAGCAGTACTTCAATACTAATTTGATAAGATTGCATTTGTTTTTTTTTTGTGCTTTTGGCCGAAATCCAAGATCTGAATTCTGTCGCAAGTAGGTCTTGAGTGAGTAAAGGCCCAAATTTTTCAACAGTCATCTTCTGTTTTAAGGATCTCTGTGGATGTTTCTTTCTCTGGAGTCTTACAGAAACTTCTTTAAGGTTTCAGAAGAACTTTAAGGAATGCTTTAAAATTCCTTTAGAATTTTAAAAACCTTTAGAGTTTAAGAAAAAAAAAACCTTTAGAAACCGATCTATGGATTTAAATGTTATTCAAGAACCTCTTGAAGAACTTGCAGCAGGTCTGTGAAGACAATTTTGAAATCTTTCAGAACTTCAGAAGCTCCACACACAGTGTCCATGATGCACATTTTCCCCTCAGAAGAGCAGTTGAAAACACAGTAAGCAATCAAAAAGCGGAAGTTTTTTGGTTTTAGGCTTTGTTTTTATCTTTGGAGCATAATGTCCTGTAGGTTTAGTCGATATTTTGGCATGTCTTATATGTTCATTTAAGTCAGTTTTTAGTGATGCACTGAAATAGTTTTTTACCAAAACACAGAAAACTAAATGTACATTTTCATTTCGCCTGAAAACCAAAAGTGGAAGTCAAACCAAGCTCAGACTTTAGTAGACCAAAATAATTTGATATTGCAAGTCTTGAGTGAATAAAGACCCAAATATCTCTACAGTCTTCTTCTGTTTTAACAATCTCTTTGGATGTTAAGAAGATCCAAAGTTTATTTCCTACAGAAATTTCTTTTAGAGTTCAGAAGAACTTTAAGGAACACTTTAAAACTCTTGAAAACCTTTTGTTTTTGTCTTATGACCATAATTTTTATTTTCTTTCATTTTGAGTGAAAACCAAAACAGGAAGTCAAGTCAAACCAAGCTCTGAATTCAGTCGCAAGTTCAAAAGAGTTTGATTTGACCCAAATATCTAATTGGTCTTCTTCTGTTTTGAGGATCTCTGTAGATGTTGAGAAGATCCAAAGAAGTCCTTCAGAAATTTCTTTAGGAGTTCAGAAGGACCTTAAGGAACGGTTTTAAAACCTTTAGAAGCATATCAATGGATTTAATGTTGTTCGTAACCTCTTGAAGAAGCTTATAGCAGATCTGTGAAGAAAACTTTGACAACTTCAGGAATCCCATGAAAAAATCTCCATGATGCACATTTTTTCCCCTCAGAAGAGTAGTTTAAAACAGTAAGCAATCAAACATTAAGAAAATTGTACACAATTTTACACAAACACAGTTTTTAAGTTTTAGACTTTGTTTTTGTCTTTTGACCATAATATCCTTTACGTTTAGTCTGTATTTTGGAAGTCAACCAAGTTCTGAATTCAGTCGCAAATTCATACTAGTTTGAATTTGTAAGTCTTGAGTGAATTAAGACCGAAATATCTAAACAGTCGTCTTTTGTTTTAAGGATCTCTGTGGATGTTGAGAAGATCCAAAGTTTCTTTCTCTGGAGTTCTACAGAAACTTGGGTCCAGAAGAACTTTAAGGAATGCTTTAAAATTCTTGAAAACCTTTAGAAACCGATCTATGGATTTAAATGTTCTTCATAAACCTCTTGAAGAACTTATAGCAGATCTGTGAAGAACATTTGGAATTTTTTTCCCCTCAGAAGAGTAGTTTAAAATACAGCAATGAAAAATCAAAAAAAGTGGTAATTGTTACACAGTTTTTTAGTTTTAGGCCTTGTTTTGTCCTTTGACCATAATTTCCTTTAGGTTTCATTTTGGAAATCAAACCAAGCTCTGAATTCAGTCGCAAGTTCAACGTAGTTTGATATGACCTAAATATCTCAATAGTGTTCTTCTGTTTTGAGGATCTCTGTGGATGTTGAGAAGATCCAAAGTTTCTTTCTCTGGAGTCCTACAGACATTTCTTTAAGGCTAGAGTTCGAACAGGAGAACTTTAGGGAACATTTTAAAAACATTTAGAAACAGATCTATGGATTTAATGTTCTTCGGGAATCCCACAAACCCTACAGAAACTTGGGTTCAGAAGAAGTTTAAGGAACACTTTAAAATTCTTGAAAAGCTTTAGAAACAGATCTTTGGATTTAAATGTTCTTCATAAACCTCTTGAAGAACTTACAGCAGGTCTGTGAAGAAATTGTTTTTTTTTTTTGTTTTTTTTTAACCAAAACACAGGAACTTAATATACTTTTTCATTTCGCCTGAAAATCAAAACTGGAAGTCAAACCAATCTCAAAATTCAGTCGCAAGTTGAAAATTGTTTGATTTTGTAAGTCTTGAGTGAATAAAGACCAAAATGTCTCAACATTCATCTTCTGTTTTAAGAATCTCTGTAGATGTTGAGAAAATTAAAGTTTTTTTTTTCTCTGAAATCCTACAAAAACTTCTTTAAGGGTTCAGCAGAACTTTAAGGAATGCTTTAAAATTTTAAAATTTTAAAAAACCTTTAGAAACAGATCTACGGATTTAAATGTTCTTCATAAGACTCTTGAAGAACTTATAGCAGATCTTTTTTTTTTTTACCAAAACGCTAGAAAACTAATTTTACGTTTCTGTTTTACCTGAAAACTAAAAGTAGAAGTCAAACCAAGCTCTGAATTCAGTCTCAATTTAAAAATAGTAGGATTTTATAAGTCTTGAGTGAATAAAGACTCAAATGTCTCAACAGTAGTCTTCTGTTGTAAGGATCTCTTTAGATGTTGAGGAGATCCAAAGTTTCTTCATCTGGAAGAAACTTCAAGTGTTCAGATATGGATATAAATGTTCTTCATGAGCCTTTCTATGAACATACAGGAGATCTGTGAAGAAAATTAAATCTTTTTTCTTTCTTCTGTGGAACACAAATGAATATATTTTGCTGAATGTCTCAGCTGCTCTTTCCCATGTTACCAAAATGTTGAACAATGGCTGCCAAGCTCCAAAAATGTCCGAAATCTAAAGCCATGCAAAAGCTTTGCCTGAGGAACAAACTGAAATTGAAGTTATTTTTCCTGTTGAGATTAAAGAGCAGCTTGAACATTTATCAAAGTATCTTCATTTGTGTTCTACAAAAGAAAGGAAATCATACAGGTTTGGAACGACGTGAGAGTGTTAATGCTGACAGGACTGGATTGTTCTTTCAGAAACGGTGAGCTCAGGTTTTAGAGTTGGGTGGATAATGATCTTTGGGAGGTTGCAAGTTCAATCCCAGGTAGAGGTGACCCAGAAACCACCAAGTAACTGATGTCTCACTTTTGCTGGCTCAGCAATTCGCTCCTGAGCTGCAGCGCTGCCGTTAGTGTGCAATAAATCGGTTTGGATGAAAAATGTCTGTTAAATGGCAGGTCGGTAAGAATCACCACAGGAGACCAGCCGTCTGTGAGGTACAATAGAGGCTGACTGGAGTTATGCGTTGTGGCGGCTGGGGTTGGTTTTCCGCGTGCAGCTCACAGTGGCTGTTTCGGGCAGATGCTTCACATTCCTGGGTTGGACAGAAGCGTGTCCTGAGGCCATGTCTGCCATGATAATACAAGTTACACAGATCGTCTGGGCTGAAGGGTTAAACTAGCTTGGAAAAAGTTTGTCTATTAAAACTGCCTCAAACTCGAGTCTAAAGTTTTCATTTGTTAAGACGGTATGGTTGTATTTACCCTATTTTCCACACAAAACATGCCATTTCAAAAATGTACTATGGTTTTTGTGGAAATACTATATTTTGTCATAATCCAAAAAATGTGTCCAAAAACATGTTGTTACTATGGTACTTAAACATTGTTGCCATGTCTGAAATAAAAATGTAAAGCACTAAAGCCATTGTATTATCAAAAAAGAAATTACTTAATTACTTGCTTAATATTCCAGCAAAAATTATTTTTCTTTTCTTTTCTTTTCTTTTCTTTTCTTTTCTTTTCTTTTCTTTTCTTTTCTTTTCTTTTCTTTTTGGTTTGTTCTGGTTGGGTTTTATTTGTTTTTTGGTGTGGCTTGTTCTGGTTCGGGTTGGGTTTGGTTTTTGGTTCGGTTTGTTCTGGCTTGTTTTTAGTTTTTTGCTTTGTTCTGGTTTAGGTTGGGTTTTTTTTATTTGATTATTTTTTTTGTTGTTGTTTTGTTCTGGTATGCTTTGGGTTTTGGTTGTAGTTTTTTTGGTTTGGTTTGTTCTGGGTTGGGTTTGGTTTGTTTGTTTTTTGTTTTTTTGTTTGATTTGATCTGGTTTGGCTTTTTTTTTTTGGCTTGGTTTGTTCTAGTTGATGTGTTTTGTTTATTTATTTTGGTTTTTTTTTTTTTTTTTTTTTTTTTTCTTGTTTTGCTTTTGCTTTTTTGGTTTGGTTTATTTCTGGGTTTGGTTTGTTGTTTGGTTTTAGGTTTTTTTTTTTGTTTGTTTGTTTTGGGTTGTGTTTTTTTTTTTTTTTTTTTTTTTTTTTTTTTGGTTTGATTTGTTCCAGTTTTGTTTTGGTTTTTTTTGCTTTGGTTTAGTTTGGGTATTGTTTGGTTTGTTCTGGTTGGGTTTGTTTTGATTTTTGGTTTGGTTTGATCTAGGTTTTGTTTGGTTTTAGGTTTGTTTTTTGTTTTTTTTTTGTTATTTTGGTTATGATTTTTTTGTTGTTCTGTTTGGTTTTTGGTTTTTCCTGGTTTTGTTTGGGTTTTGTTTGTTTTGGGTTTTTGTTTTGGTTTGTCTGTTATGGGTTGGGTTTGGTTTGTTTAGTTTTTGGTTTGATTTGATCTGGTTTGGCTTTGTGTTTTTTTTTGGTTTGTTTTGTTCTAGTTGAAGTTTTTTTTGTTTGTTCATTTTGGTTTTAGGTTTGTTTTTTTTTTTTTTTTTCTTGTTTTGGGGTTTTGCTTTTGGTTTGGTTTGTTGTTTGGTTTTAGGTTTTTTTGTTTGTTTGGTTTGGTTTTTTTTTTCTGGTTTGTTTTGTTTTTTGGTTTGTTCTGTTTTCGGTTGTGTTTGGTTTGGTTTTGTTTTTTGCTTTGGTTTAGTTTGGGTATTTTTTGGTTTGTTCTGGTTGGGTTTGTTTTGATATTTGGTTTTGTTTGATGTAGGTTTTGTTTGGTTTTAGGTTTGGGTTGTTTTTGTGTTGTTTTTTGGTTTGGTTATGATATTTTTGTTGTTGTCTGTTTGGTTTTTGGTGTTTCTTGGTTTTGTTTGGGTTTTGGCCTTTGGTTTGGGTTTGGTTTGTCTTGTTTTTTTGTTTTAGTTTGATTTAGTTTTTTGTTTTGGTCGTTTTGGTTTGGTTTTTGTTTTGTTTGTTCTGTCTGGGTTTCTTTTGGCTTTTGGTTTTAAAGATCCTGGTATTTTTATGTTTGGTTTGTTCTGGTTTATTTTTTTTTTTTTTTTTTTTTTTTTTTGGTTTGGGTTTTGTTTGTTTTGGCGTTTTGGTTTGGGTTTTATTTGGTTTAGTTTTTTTTGTTATGTTTGATTTTTAGTTTTTTGCTTTGATCTTTTTGGTTTGATTTTTGTTTGTTCTGTTTAGTTTGGGTTTTTTGGTTTCTTTTGTTCTGGTTTGAGTTTGCTTTGGATTTTGGTTTAATTTGTCCTGGTATTGTTTTCTTTGGTTTGGTTTGTTCTGATTTAGTTTTTTTTTACTTAGTTGATCTGATTTGATTTGTTTTGGTTTGCTTTGGGCTTCTATTTTAGTTTTAGTTATGGGTTTTATTTAGTTTGCATTTTGTTTTGGGTTTTTTCCTTTGCTTTTGTTTTGTCTTTTGTGTTTTCTTATGTTTTAACCTCTTTCTTTGTCTTTTTGTTTTGCTTTTTCTTTAGTTTTCATATAACAGTCCAGAACTGATATCAAAACAAACGCTTTCTCTCTCTTGTAGAAGCAAGATCAGGGGCGGATCTTGTTGGACGTAGTGTATAAACACTTGGAGCTAACGGAGCGAGACTACTTTGGCCTTCAGCTAGCAGACGACTCTTCTGACACCCAGGTAGACACTCACCTGTCACTCAGCTGTCGCCAGCAGCAACAGATTACCCATAAACCCTTGTTCATTCAAGCAGCACAACATGTCAACCTGAAAAAATTGTATTTGCATTAGAGCGATAAGAAAGATGCCAAAAAATATGATTTCATGAACCCGGTCTATTATTTATAGCAAATACGAAGCAGTTCAGAAGTTATTTTGGTTTCTACACACACCGTGTCTGTACAAATAGTGAAGTTCATTCTCAGGTCACATATTGAAGTGCTAATATCTGTTTCTGCTTGTAGTAAAACGAGGTGAATGTTTAATTCACTGTGTTTGATGTTGTTCAGTTTTGATGCCGTTCACATTGCTGAGCTGATATTTTTAGCCGTTCACAGTGAAAATGTTGAGTAAAAAGTATCCTAAATTTCAGTTATGACCGTGTGTGTGTTTCAGAGGTGGCTGGACCCAAACAAACCTGTTAGGAAACAGCTCAAAAGTAAGACATTTTTTACATTTTTTGCTTTTTTAAGGTGTTTTTTCCATCTGAAGTGTCAGAATAAAATGTTCTGACTCTAATTATTTTTCATTTTTAGGACCGGCTTCACATAATCTGAGGTTTAGAGTGAAATTTTTCGTGAGTGACCCTAGTAAACTACAGGAAGAGTACACGAGGTACTTTTTTTTTTTTTTTTTTTTTTTTCTTGTAATATTTCTCCATATATGACAAGAAGTGCTGTCAAATGATTAATTGCATCCAAAATAAACGTTTTTGTTTACGTAATGTGTGTGTACACACATACAGTATATATTCAGAATATATTTACATGTATTTACGTGTACATATTTATATTCATATAATTTAATTTATACATAAATATATTTAATATGCAAACTAGGGCTGGCAAATGATTAATCACGATTAATCACATACAAAATAAAAGTTTGAGTATGCCTAATATATGTGTGTGTACTGTGTGTAATTATTATGTGTATATATAAATACAAGCACATTCATGTATATATGTAAGATATATTTACAAGTATATGTATGTATTATAATCTATAAAATTCATATTGCATACAAATAAAAATATTTTGTACATAAATAACATTTCTCTTAAATATTAAAACAATCATAACATATTTTTTTAAATATATACATGCGTGTGTGTCTATTTATATATACTTAATAAATATGCACAGTACACACAAATATATTATGTGAACAAAAATGTTTATTTTGGATGCGATCAGTTGCGATTAATCGTTTGACAGCCCTAAAACAAACATAACATATTTTTCTTAAATATGAACATGCATGTGTGTCTATTTATATATAAGTAATAAATATGCACAGTGCACACAAATATATTATGTAAACAAAAACGTTTATTTCTGATGCGATTAATCGCGATTAATCATTTGCCAGCCCTAAAACAAACATAACACATTTTTCTTAAATATGAACATGCATGTATGTCTATTTGTATATATGCAATAAATATGCACAGTGCACACAAATATATTATGTAAACAAAAATGTTTGTTTTAGATGTGATTAGTCGCGATTAATCGTTTGACAGCCCTAAAACAAACATAACATATTTTTCTTAAATATGTACATGCATCTGTGCTTTTTTATATATACACATGATAAATATGCACAGTGCACACAAATATATTATGTAAACAAAAACGTTTATTTTGGATGCAGTTAATCGTGATAAATCGTTTGACAGCCCTAAAACAAACGTAACATATTTTTTCTTAAATATGTACATGCATGTGTGTCTATTTGTATATATGTAATAAATATGCACAGTACACACACATATATTTTGTAAACAAAAACGTTTATTTTGGATGCGATTAATCGTTTGACAGCACTAAAAATATAACGTTTGTTACATCATATGTAACCTAAATCTGTGAAAAATAGTAAAAATAATACATTTTCTCTTTCTAGAAGATGTAAAATATTTTGTTTGTGATATTTATTAGTGTTATTGTGTTTTTATTGCAGATATTTGTACTTTTTGCAACTAAAACAGGATATTTTGAGCGGCAGGTGAGCATAAATGTTATAAAATTAGTTAGTTTTCTTCTAAAAGTCAGTATCATATAACATTTTAATTTCTGTTTCTGTGCTAGACTTCCTTGCCCACAAAATACAGCAGTTCTTCTAGCTTCTTATGCTGTTCAAGGTAAGTATTACAGCTTATTTATTACTAACAATTAGTGGTCCTATGGGTTTTTCAGTGCCAGTATCTATAAAGCATGGTGGTAATATCAAATAAATGAGGAATCTGTATTAAGGTCTTGTGTTAATCAGCCGTTTTTATTTTAAATGTTAAAGCTGTAGTACATTATCCTAAGTACTCACTTGCCATTCTGTCAAATGTTGAATGAAGTAGGTTTTGAGGAACAGATTGCAAACTCTCTGACCTGTGCGTTGGTTTGGCTGGTGATATAACCGTCCGCACAGGATGAACAAAAGCTGTACGCTTTGCCAAATAGTTCATGATCTGCCTTTTGTCTCTTTCCTGTCCCTGTCTGACCCATTTCCAGTAATAAGGCTGAAAAAATGTGGCTAGTGCTGATTTATTACATAATTAACAATCTGCTGTGGTAACCGGTCGTGTTACACTCATCACAGCTGGTGTGTTTTACTAGTAGCTTCACATTATTACATGGTATGGCATAAGTGATCGCGTAAGTTTCTTGTTTTTATTAGGGTTTTGATGTTGTATCGTTTTATATTCTTTTTTTCTTTTTTTTTATGGTGATGTTGCGTTATTAGAGGTTTTGTTTTCCACACTAATTTCTGCCTAGTTTTCATTTAGATTACCTATTTAGTTAAGACTTAAAAGTTAATAATCTAACAATACTAATAGTTTAATAACACTGTTAAATTTAATTTCTAAATTAATATCTGTCAATCAAATTATAACACTGAGATAAATTCAATTGTTTTTTTGTTTTTTTTTTGTTTTTTTAGAAAATTCTAATTAAAATTATAAAGTTAAGATAAATGCATTTGCGGCTTTCTTTTTAGTATTTAAATTGCTTTGGAAAATTGTACAAAGTCTTCTTCAGATTACAGTATAATTTCAAGATCAATGTACTTGTGACTTTGAAAATTAGAAAATTGCACAAAATTAATGCTTAAAATTATAATATTGAGATAAAACAAAAACAAAGTGTCAAGTCGATTAATCCCAACATTGTGATTTAAATCATTACACATTAAATCATTTTTTTCCTTTGGTAAATTATAAAAAAAATATTTTAATGCTTTAAATTGTAATATTAAGATAAATGTGCTTATGACTTTTATTTTTAGTGTTTTTATTTATTTTTAAAATTGCGAAAAAAAAAAAAAAAAATTGCATTTCAATTTATTGCAATATTATGATTTAAAACACTTTTTCTTTTTTACAAACATTTTTATAAAATTGTTTAATGCTTTAAATTATAATGTTAAGATAAGTGTACTTGTAACTTTATTTTTAGTAGTATTTATTTCTTTTTTAGAAAATTGAGATAAAGCACTAAAAATAAAGATGCATGTCAGTTCATCGCAATATTATGGTTTAAAGGATTAAAAAATTTTGTACAAATTTTCTCGAATGAAAAAGAAAGTTGCAGGTACATTTAATTCTTTTTTCCCCCTAAATCATTGTATACAATTGTTTAATTGTTTAAATTATAATGTTAAGATAAATGTACTTCTAACTTTATTTCTAGTAGTAATTATTTATTTATTTATGTATTTATTTATTTTTATTTTTTGGCAAACGGAGATAAAACACTAAAAATAAAGCTGCATTTTATTTTATCTCCATATTATGGTTTGAAGCATTAAACAATTTTTTTTTTACAAATTTCTTAAATTAAAAAAAAAAAAAAAAAAAAAAAAAAAAAAAAAAGCAGGTACATTTATTTATTTATTTTTTTCCCAGAAATTTGTATAAAATTGTTTAGTGCTTTAAATTAGAATGTTAAGATAGGTTTATGCCACAACATAAAATATTTTGCAATATAAATTATCAACTTCTAATTTTGGAAAAAGAAAAACGTAACCATTTTTGAAAGTTAATGGTGTTTGTTTCCAGTAGACCGAATGAGTCAGCCTGCTTCCTTAGATCATGAGGAAACTGTAAGTCTGGCTCTTTGAAAGGGTGAAGGACACATTGTGCCCCGTGTCTCACACTGACGTACATGCACACATGGTTTCTTGGCCTGTTTTTGTGTTTCAGCTGAGCTGGGGGACTACAGTCACTCCGAACATTTGCCTGGGTACCTCTCCGAGTACAGCTTCATTCCCAACCCACCGCAGGACTTTGAGAAAGAGGTCGCCAAACTGCACCAAGAGCACAAGTAAGAGACGCCAGACATGTCCATGAAATCCTCCAGTGTGTTAAAGATTCTTATATTTAACTGAGTGTCAGTGGAGACGGAGGAACAAAGGGTCACAGCTGAGCACACACACACACACACACACACACACACACACACACACATAGATTTGTGGAACAAGGCGGTTCATTGTTTGTGGATCTGTGAGATTGAGTCTCTCTCTCTCTAATGCAGTGGACTCACACCAGCTCAGTCCGAGTTTAACTACTTGAATGCTGCACGGATGCTGGAGCTGTACGGCGTGGAATTGCACTATGCTCGGGTGAGTGGCTGGCTCATCTTACCCCACTGTTCTACCCCTCCTGTTTCATATGTACTGCAAACGAACACTAGAGGCTTGAATGATGTCTGCAGTCACTTAAATTTAGGGATGCACTCTTGTTTTTTGCCTTTGTTAGGGTTTGTTTTGTTTCATTTATTTAATTTATTTATTTAATTGTTATTTTAATGTTTTTTGTTTTCGTAATGTTTGTTTGGGTTTTAGTGTATTTAGTGTATTTTTTTTTTTTGTTTGATTTATTTTTTGTTTGGTTCAGTTTTTAGTGTTTTGTTTTTGTTTGTTTTTAGTGTTTTATTTGTTCTTTTATTTGTTTTTTTGTTATTTTTGTTTGGTATTGTAGTGTTTTAAGTTTTTATGTTTTGATTTTGTTTATTTTTTGTGTTTTTTTTTTTTTTTTTTAGTGTTTTGTCTTAGTGTTTTTGTTTGATTTTTGTTTTGTCGTTAATGTTTTGATGTTTTATCTGTTTTATTTGTTTTGCTTTTTGATTTTTGTTTGTTTTTAGTGTTTTTTGTGTTTTTAGTGTTATTTTATTTTTTTTGGTTTAGTGTTTAGATGTTTTGTTTTTTTGTGTGTGTGTGTGTGTGTGTTAGTGTTTTATTTAGTTTTTTAAAATGTATTTATTTATTTATTTTTTTTAGTGTTTTGTTGTTTGTTTTGATGTTTTGATTTTGTTTTGTTTAGTGTTTTTGTTTTTATTTATTTTATTATTTTATTTCATTTATTTATTGGTTGGTTGGTTTTTAGTTTTTTTTTTTTTTTTTTTTTTTAAATAGTTGTTTTTTAATGTTTTGATGTTTTGATTTTTTTGTGTGTGTGTTTTATATTTCATTTTTTTTTTATTTAATTTATTTTTTGTTTTTTAGTGTTTTTTGTTGTTGTTTTGATGTTTTGATTTTGTTTGTTTTAGTGATTTTTGTTTAATTTGATTTGGTTTTAGTGTTATATTTTTTTGGTGTTTTGTTGTTTGGTTTGTTTGTTTGATTTTTTTGGTTTTATTGTTTTTATGTTTTGATTTTGTTTGTTTTTAGTGTGTTGTTTTTATTTATTTTATTTATAGGTTGGTTTTTAGTGTTTTGTTTTTTTAATAAATTTAATTTCTTTTTTGTTTTTTAGTGTTTTGTTTTATTGTTTTGATTTTTTTTTAGTGATTTTGTTTGTTTTAGTGATTTTTGTTTGATTTGGTTTTTAGTGGTGTGTGTTGTTTGTTTGATTAGTTTTTTTTTTTTTTGTGTTTTGATGTTTTGATTAGGTTTGTTTTTAGTGTTTTATTTGTTTTGTTTGGGTTTTAGTGTTTAGTTTTAGTGTTTTGACGTTTGAAATTGTTTTAGATTTTAGTGGGGGTTTTTTTTGTGATATAATTATAATTAAATCAGTTTGCTTGGTTGTTCTATACATTGTAGATAAAACACCAAAAAGTATTAATATAGATGAAAACCAATAAAGTTTATTTATAAATTGTTGTTTATAAACATTTAAATTGTACATGAGTACATTTGTACATTTATATCAATTTTTAATGATGTAATTATTTCTATCGCAATTTGTTGTTGAAATATAAACATTTAAACAGTGACTGCAATAATTTATTATAACAGATTTATTCAAAAATTAAATTATGAAGACATCATGTAAAAAATATAATGAATGTGTAGTGTAGTGTATAGTGAAAAAAATGGTCTCTTTTTTTTAATTAGTAAATTTCACAATTGATTACAGTGAAATGGCAAGAATTAAATGTAACAGTTTGAAGTACAAAGAATTAGTAGTATTTTCTTGGAACACTATTATTTTGTTCTATGTTTCATTCGTTTGATCAGTATATTCTATCCCCCTAACATTATTGGCCGATAGCAAAATGGTTGCCTGATTATTGAGCATCCCTTCTCAAGTACACCAAAAGTCTAAGCATCCTTTGAAACAAAATGGTTTTGATGTTGCCGTGGAAACTGCATCCTTATGGTTTCCAACTCTTGATGATTTCAGGACCACTGTAACACAGAGATTTACATCGGAGTTTTGTCTGCCGGCATCTCCGTCTATAAGGACAGGGTACGAGTCAACCACTTTCCATGGTGAGTGTCATTTTAGCTGTCAATTTCTATTTAGAACTGATTTCAATGAGAAATTTCATCAACTGAAAGTTTATGGATGCAAATTTACATTTAATATGTTATCCCCCCTCTCTTTTTTGTGTTTCAGGTTGAAAATTGTAAAAATATCTTTTAAATCTAAACAGTTTTTTATACAACTAAGAAAAGAACTGGTACGTATGAAATTAGGTGTTTGTTTAGATGTGTTGTTTTTCATTTAATCAGTCTTTATTATGTTTATTATTACCTGCTGTTTACTTAATTGAGAAATAATTGAAGACTACAGGTTAATTGATTTATTTAACTTTTTAAGATTGAATGTGAATCTTGTGCTGTAGCAGCAAAATGTTATTTTGTTAAGAATACACTTTTTTTCTCATTTTCTTCATCTGATCTCTGTTGTTTTTTCTTAATGTGTTTCACAGACTGAGAACAGAGAGTCTTTACTGGGTTTCAACATGATGAACTACAGAGCTTGTAAGAACTTATGGAAAGCCTGCGTGGAGCATCACACGTTTTTCAGACTGGAGCGGCCCGTTCCTCCGGAGAGAAACCTCTTCCTGCAGTACTTCACCCTCGGATCCAAGTTTCGCTACTGGTGAGAACATTAGAGTTCGAACTCTTGTGTTGTTGTTGGGATGTAGTGGATATATGAGCAACACTTTTGTTTTTGCCCCATTTTTCATGAGCTGAACTCAAAGATCTAAGACTTTTTCTGTGTACACAAAAGCCTATTTCTCTCAAATATTGTTCACAAATCTGTCTAAATCTGTGTTAGTGAGCACTTTTCCTTTGCCGAGATAATCCATCCACCTCACAGGTGTGGCATATCAAGATGCCGATTAGACACCATGATTATTGCACAGGTGTGCTTTAGGCTGGCCACAATAAAAGGCCACTCTAAAATGTGCAGTTTTATCACACAGCACAATGCCACAGATGTCGAAGTTTTGAGGGAGTGTGCAATTGGCATGCTGACTGCAGGAATGTCCACCAGAGCTGTTGCCCGTGAATTGAATGTTCATTTCTCTACCATAAGCCGTCTCCAAAGGCGTTTCAGAGAATTTGGCAGTTCATCCAACCGGCCTCATAACCGCAGACCACGTGTAACCACACCAGCGCAGGACCTCCATATCCAGCATCTTCACCTCCAAGATCGTCTGAGACCAGCCACCCGGACAGCTGCTGCAACAATCGGTTTGCATAACCAAAGAATTTCTGCACAAACTGTCAGAAACGTCTCAGGGAAGCTCATCTGCATGCTCGTTGTCCTCATCAGGGTCTCGACCTGACTGTAGTTCGTCGTCGTAACCGACTTGAGTGGGCAAATGCTCACATTTGATGGAGAGGTGTTTTCTTCACGGATGAATCCCGGTTTTCACTGTACAGGGCAGATGGCAGACAGCGTGTATGGCGTCGTGTGGGTGAGCGGTTTGCTGATGTCAACGTTGTGGATTGAGTGGCCCATGGTGGCGGTGGGGTTATGGTATGGGCAGGCATATGTTATGAACAACGAACACAGGTACATTTTATTGTTGGTATTTTGATACTGTGAGGTACTGTGATGAGATCCTGAGGCCCATTGTTGTGCCATTCATCCACGACCATCACCTCATGTTGCAGCATGATAATGCATGGCCCCATGTTGCAAGGATCTGTACACAATTCCTGGAAGCTGAAAACATCCCAGTTCTTGCATGCCCAGCATACTCACCGCACATGTCACCCATTGAGCATGTTTGGGATGCTCTGGATTGGCGTATACGACAGCGTGTTCCAGTTCCTGCCAATATCCAGCAACTTCACACAGCCATTGAAGAGGAGTGGACCAACATTCCACAGGCCACAATCAACAACCTGATCAACTCTATGTGAAGGAGATGTGTTGCACTGCATGAGGCAAATGGTGGTCACACCAGATACTGACTGGTTTTCGGACCCCCCCCCGGACCCCCAATACAGTAAAACTGCACATTTTAGAGTGGCCTTTTATTGTGGCCAGCCTAAGGCACACCTGTGCAATAATCATGCTGTCTAATCAGCATCTTGATATGTCACACCTGTGAGGTGGATGGATTATCTCAGCAACGGAGAAGTGCTCACTAACACAGATTTAGACAGATTTGTGAACAATATTTGAGAGAAATAGGCCTTTTGTGTACATAGAAAAAGTCTTAGATCTCTGAGTTCAGCTCATGAAAAATGGGGGCAAAAACAAAAGTGTTGCGTTTAGAATTTTGGTCAGTGTGTGAACTAGATGTTCCAACTGATGTTCTGAACACTGGTTCAGAAATTCATTTTAATCATAATTTATGTGAATTTTAAATTTTTTATTTTATTTTATTTTATTTTTTATTTTATTATATCCCCCCCCCGGAAATGCTAGTTAATGTATGTTATTGTATTGGACTAAAACTTACTAGCTTTACATGCAAAGGGTGTAACAACTTACCAAAAAATGTAATTATTTTTGTACTGGTTTGGGTTTTTCCCCACATTTTGTTGCACTTATGATGTTCCCACTCAAAAAATGACTGACCTACAAAAAATAGTTTACAAATTTCTTATATTATTACAAAATATTGGATCCAATGCTTTTTTCACTCAAAACACTGAGGTGCATAAGCTTATGTCAAGCTTAGATTTAGAAGTATGTTACGTAAGTAAAGTTAGTAAAGTATTTTAAGTAAAATATGAAAGTTACAAAGTGTGTTAGGTAATGTTAGTAAGGTATGTTAAAGGAGACCACTTCCAAAACAAAGATTACATATAATGTACACACCCCCTTGTCATCCAAGATGTTCATGTCTTTCTTTCTTTAGTCATAAAGAAATTGTTTTTTGAGGAAAACATTTCAGCATTTTTCTCCATATAATGGACTGATATGGCGCCCCCGATTTTGAACTTACAAAATGCAGTTTAAATGCGGCTTCAAATGATCCCAAATGCGGTTGTAAATGATCCCAGCTGAGGAAGAAGGGTCTTATCTAGCGTAACGATTGTTATTTTCATAAAAATAATACAATTTATATACTTGTTTTAATTTCAAATGCTCGTCTTGTCTCACTCTGCCTGGACTGTTTTTGTTCCGGTTCATGTCGAAAAACTCCCATCTCATTTTCTCCCTCAACTTTAAAATCGTCCTATATCGCTGTTTTAACTTTTTTGTTAAGGGTGTTTGATCTTCTTTGCATGTTTATTTTGCAAAGACTGGATTGGTACTTCTGCAGCGATGTAGGATGATTTTGAAATTATTTTTTAAGTTGAGGGTGAAAATACGATTCAAGTTTTTCAAGCCTAACTGTCTTAAGCCAGAATGCACAGAGTTCAATGAGAGCAAGGCAAGAGCATTTGAGAATAAAAAGTATTTAAATTGTATTTTTTAAAAATGAAAATAACCGATCGTTTCACTAGATAAGACCCTTCTTTCTCGGCTGGGATCATTTACAAATGCATTTGGGATCGTTTGAAGCCACATTTAAACCGCATTTTGGAATTTCAAAATCGGGGTACCATATCAGTCCATTATATGGAGAAAAATGCTGAAATGTTTTCCTCAAAAAACATAATTTCTTTACGACTGAGGAAAGAAAGACATGAACATCTTGCATGACAATGGGGTGAGTACATTATATGTAAATCTTTGTTTTGGAAGTGGACTTCTCCTTTAAGTAAGTGAAGTTAGTTTGTAAAATATGTCAAGTAAGTAAAGTATGTTAAGTAAATAATGTATGTTAAGTAAGAAAAGTTAATAAAGCATGTTAAGTAAGTAAAGTTAGTAAAGTATTTTCAGTAATGTATGTTAGTAAGAAAAATTAGTAAAGTATGTTAAGTGGGTGAAGTATGCTAAGTAAAGTTAGTTTGTAAAATGTTAAGTAAGTAAAGTATGTTAAGTAAATAATGTATGTTAAGTAAAAAAAAAGTATGTTAAGTAAGTGAGGTTAGTAAAGTTTTACTAACTAAAGAATGTTAGGTAAAGTTAGAAAGTGTGTTAGTTAATGTTAGTAAAGTATGTTAAGTAAAAGTTAGTTTGTAAGTAAAAGTTAGTTTGTAAAATATGTTAAGTAAGTGAAGTATGTTAAGTAAAAGTATGTTAAGTAAAAAAAAATAGTATTTTAAATAATGTATGTTAATTATGAAAAATTAGTAAAGTATGTTAGGTAAAGTTAGTAAAGTATTTTAACCGAAAGATGTTAAGTAAGGAAAATTAGTAAAGTATGTTAAGTAGGTAAAGTATGTTAAGTAACATTAGAAAATGTGTTAGGTAATGTTAGTAAAGTATGTTAAGTAAGTAAAGTTAGTTTGTAAAATATGTTAAGTAAAGAAAAATTAGTGAAGTATGTTAAGTAAAGTTAGTAAAGTATTTTAAGTAATGAATGTTAAGTAAGAACTTACTGAAGTTAGTAGTGTATTTTAAGTAATGTATGTTAAGTAAGAAAAATTCAAGTATAAGTAAAGTTAGTCATGTATTTTAAGCCATGTATAAGTAGTAATGTTAGTAAATTGTTAAGAAAAAATCATAGAACTAGTTAGTAAATATGTTAAGTAAGTAAAGTTAAAGTATTTTAAGTAATATATGTTAAGCAAGAAAAAATAGTAAAGTATGTTAAGTAAGTAAAGTTAGTAAGTATGTTAAATAAAATAAGTAGTAAGTAGTTTTGCTTGTATAAAATGCTTTTCATCTGCCAATGCATACATATCAAAATATCAATATGGATTTTAACAAAAAGGTGAAAAATAAACATTTAAGCTACGTCACCTACCCTATTAGCGGTTTATTGGTTGTTTCTTAAGTTTTGGTTGCGACTGTAAGTCATTTTGTCATCTGTTGCCGTTATCTCTCCTGAGTCTTGTGCAAATGGAGTTTTGAGAGCCGGCAGTGACACTGTGTTCTGGCTTTTTTGCAGTGGGAGGACAGAGGCGCAGTCTGTACAGTACGGAAGAAAGAGGCAACAAGAACAGAGTTTTTGCAAGGTAACACATTTTTTAATAACCAATAAGCGGGGGAACTCTGTGCAAGCAATATGCGTTATGTAACGGTTTGGAAGTAAAAAAAAGTTACGTGGTATGTTTGGGAGCTTTTATTAATATCTTGGATTGTTTTTTATTTTCATGTTTTCCTTTTGCATTTCAGATTTAATTGTAATAATTTTTGTGTGTTTTTGTCCTTTTTTTTTTTTTAAATGTCTACAGTCGCCTTTTTTTTTTCCAGTTTTAACGTTTTTGTTTTTTTAATATTTACTTCAGGATATCGAAGTTAATCTAAATAAAAAGTAGAAATGTTGCATGAGCAACTAGATGGTAAACTTTTTATTTTGTTATTTATATATTTTTATATTTTATTTTGTATTTCAGTTAATGTTTTACATTTACCTACATAACAAAAATAAATTTTTATGGTTATGGTTCTAGTTAACTTTAATAACACTGGTTCACCACTATAGACAATGATGTGGATGTTTTTTTGTGGTTATATCTGTTATATTTGTCAGTATGTGCTGATGTGTGTGTGTACGTGTTTGGGTGTGTTGCATTATGGGAGAACTCCCACCCATCTTGATCCTTGTGGTGTTAAGTGTCAGTGTGTATCTGTGCGTATGTGTCACTGTGTGGTCAGATGTTCTCAGAATGACACCCAAACACAGGAAGCACAAGCAGGGCTGTGTAGTGCACGGCTGTGAAGGGCGTGCACATGTCATGCACATGTTTGTGAAAATACACTCAGACACTTGCTTCGAAGATGCTGAGGCTGAAAGTTAAACTACGGTTTATGGTTCATCATACTTCTAGGAGGTATTTCTTTTTAACTCTGCTGACCTTTCTCTTTGAAGTGTACGATAATCGTGTGAAGTTTCACAAAATGCTTTTGAGAAATATTTCAAAGTAGATATTTGTGGTTTTTAAGAGCAGCATGTGTACGAACATCGCAACAGGAAGGAGTGAACTATTGTTAGTGTATCACTTGTTTCTGATATTTTCATTTTCATTTGCTTTTTACATTTACATTACTTTCACATTGGTTGATGTAAACGCTAAGAAACATCGCAAAATCAGGTGAGACAGGAACTTTTTTTAATAGTATTTCTACTTTTGAAATCCAGTAAGGTGTTTCTTCACTTGTGAGGAATGCTTCAGGGCACATTGTTAGAAAACGTTCAAGATTCTTAGAAGTACCATGTGTTTAAACATGCTTGTTTGACTGACTATATGAAACGAAAAAGTTGTGTAAAATGTGCCATGTTTTTGTGTTAATTCTAAAAAATATCGGAGAATGAGTTAAAATTTAAAGTTTTTTTTTTTCCAAATATTTGTATGAAAACCAATAAGATTTTTTTTTTTTCACTTTTGAGGAATATTTCAGGGCAGAAGTTTTTAGAAATACCATGTGTACCAACATCGTAAAAGGACATTGTTTGTAAACTAGTGTTCACCATCTACTTTACTATCTACTATGGTTACATAAAAAGGTTTAGGGTAACAGAAAAGAGTAATTTCTTTGTAAACTAGTGTTCGGATGCTTTGTTTTTATGATAAAGTTTGTTTGATATTTATGGTTTTTAGGAGTAGCATGTTTGTGAATCTTGTAACCGTGTTTGTAAAATAATATTGTTGTAATTCTAATTATTTTTGATGGGTTTTTTGGTGAAAAAACATCGTAATGTGTAAAAATGTGTTTGTTAGTTTATGTAAATGCTAAGAAATTTCACAGAATGAGTTTAAACACAAACGGTTTTCATAGTATTTACGAAGTGTACAAAATCCAGTAAGGTGTCTTTCTTCTCTATTAAGAAATGTTTCAGGAAACGTTTTTAGAAAATGTTCAAGGTTTTTAGACGTAGTCAGTAGAAGTTAGTTTGTTGGTTTGACAGTGTAAAACAACAACAAAAAAACGTTCTGTAAAATGTGCCGTGTTGGGTTGCGTAATTCTGAAAAATATCGGCGATTGGGTTAAAATTGAGAGTTTCTTATTTTAAAATACTTGTATTAAAACCAATAAGATTTCTTCTTCACTTTTGAGGAATGTTTCTGAGCAAAAGTTTTCAGAAGTAGCTCGTGTACAAACATTGTAAAAAGAAATTGTTTGTAAACTACATTTTCATAAGTAACATGTACGAACATCGTAAAAAGAAATTTTGTAAACAAAATTTTCAGAAGTAGCATGTGTACAAACATCGTCAAAAGAAATTGTTTGTAAACTAAATTTTCATAAGTAACGTGTACGAATATCGTAAAAAGAAATTGTAAACAAAATTTTCAGAAGTAGCATGTGTACAAACATCGTAAAAAGAAATTGTAAACTAAATTTTCATAAGTAACATGTATGAACATCGTAAAAAGAAATTGTTTGTAAACGAAATTTTCATAACGTGTACGAACATTGTAAAAAGGAATTGTTTGTAAACTAAATTTTCAGAAGTAGCATGTGTATGTACTTCATAAAAAGAAATTGTTTGTAAACTAAATTTTCATAAGTAACATGTATGAACATCGTAAAAAGAAATTTTGTAAACAAAATTTTCATAACGTGTACGAACATTGTAAAAAGGAATTGTTTGTAAACTAAATTTTCAGAAGTAGCATGTGTACGTACTTCATAAAAAGAAATTGTTTGTAAACTAAATTTTCATAAGTAACATGTATGAACATCGTAAAAAGAAATTTTGTAAACGAAATTTTCATAACGTGTACGAACATTGTAAAAAGGAATTGTTTGTAAACTAAATTTTCAGAAGTAGCATGTGTACGTACTTCATAAAAAGAAATTGTTTGTAAACTAAATTTTCAGAAGTCAAATGTACGAACATCACAAAAAGAAATTGTAAACTAAATTTTTATAAGTAACGTGTACAAACATTGTAAAAAGAAATTGTTTGTAAACAAAATTTTCAGAAGTAGCACGTGTACAAACATCGTAAAAAGAAATTGTAAACTAAATTTTCATAAATAATGTATGAACATCGTAAAAAGAAATAGTTTGTAAACAAACTTTTCAGAAGTAGCATGTGTACGAACTTCATAAAAAGAAATTGTTTGTAAACTAAATTTTCATAAGCAACGTGTATGAACATCGTAAAAAGAAATTGTAAACTAAATTTTCATAAGTAACGTGTACGAATATCGTAAAAAGAAATTGTAAACTAAATTTTCATAAGTAAAGTGTACGAATATCGTAAAAAGAAATTGTAAACTAAATTTTCATAAGTAAAGTGTACGAATATCGTAAAAAGAAATTGTAAATACAATTTTCAGAAGTAGCATGTGTACAAACATCGTAAAAAGAAATTGTAAACTAAATTTTCATAAGTAACATGTACGAACATCGTAAAAAGAAATAGTTTGTAAACAAACTTTTCAGAAGTAGCATGTGTACGAACTTCATAAAAAGAAATTGTTTGTAAACTAAATTTTCATAAGCAACGTGTATGAACATCGTAAAAAGAAATTGTAAACAAAATTTTCATAAGTAACGTGTACGAACATCGTAAAAAGAAATTGTAAACAATATTTTCATAAGTAGTATGTGTACGAACATCTGAAAACTTGGTTTACAAACAATTTCTTTTTACGAAGTAGCATGTGTACGAACATTGTAAAAAGAAATTGTCTGTAAACAAAGTTTTCGTAAGTAGCATGTGTACGAACAAGTGAACAAAGTCCTGTAAGATGTCTTTCTTTAATTTTGAGGAATTTTTCAGGACACTTTGTTAGAAAAAGTTCAGGGTTTTTAGATGTAGTAAAAGAAAAGTGTGTTAGTTTGTTGGTTTAACAGTATAAAACAAAACAAAATAACATTGTATAAAATGTGCTGTGTTGGGTTGCGTAAATTCTGAAAAATATCAGACATTGAGTTAACATAGAGTTTTTTGTATGAAAACAAATAAGATTTCTTCTTCACTTTTGAGGAATGTTTCTGGGCAAAAGTTTTCAGAAGTAGCATGTGTACTAAAGGAAATTGTTTGTAAACTAGTGTTTGTGTAATGCAGCTACAATAATCTTGTATGGTTTCTTAACGAGTACCTTAAGTTAACAGAAGATTCGAAAAAGATTACAAAAAAGACGATATTTTTAGTTACGTCAAATGTGGCATGTTTGGATTATGTAAATGCTAAGTAATTTCACAGCAGTAGCGATTCTAATTTTTACAAATGCAAAAAATTCAAATCTAATTTTACATTGTACGTTGTTTCTTGTGGTTCTGGTTGATGGATCTGTTGTGAATCGAATGTGTTTCCAGGTCACCGAGCAAGCCACTGGTCAGGAGACTGATGAGCGGTTTGGACTGGGAGACTGTCAGCAGGAATTCCCTCTCGGATGACCGGCTGGAGACTCAGAGTCTGCCGAATCGTTCTCCACCAGACTCGCCCGATCAGTGAGTTAACACACACTCACGAATGTACCAACGTATGCAAGTTCATCCGTGCTGTGGGTTATTTTTTTAATTTCTTCCTTTCCTCAGCAGTAACTCGGTGTTTACCACAGACGGGGCGCGGGTCAGGCCGTCCTCCATTGGTCATCTGGTCGATCACGTGATTGATGACTCGCCATGCCAGACGTTCACCAATCACAAGTCTGCATCCTCCACGCAGGCCAACAGCATCAGCCTGGACTCGACACCGTGAGTTTGGAACTTTTTGTTAATAAAAGCAAACCTGTGCTCATTATCACAAACTAGAAGAGTTCACAACGATCACAATTCAGTATGCGAATATGACAATGACATAACTGCTAGATTTGTAGTATTTTTGAATGCAAAACATTCTTACCATAAAATTGATCAATTTAAATTATTTAGATAAATCACTTGATTTATTGCTATTATTTTTTAAATGATTAATTAAAACAATTGCTAATTTAAAAATAAAGAAGTTTACGCAAACTGTTGCATTTAGTTTAAATCGTAAGTTTATAGTTTACATTTAAGTATCTTTTTTTTGTACAATGTGCAAAATTGTAAATAAGGTTGTAAATAAAAAAAGTAAATATATACCATACTTTTTATGCAAAAAAGGTTTAAAATATAAATGTTACAATGTAACTGTAAAAACAAACAATATTTACATTGATTTTCAGTGGTTTTCCCTTTTTTCACCCCTAACTTTTTAATTATTCATAAAAAGAAAATTGCTTAAACAGTTGCATACAAAATCTAAATGTTACAATGTAAGTGTAAAAACAGTCAATATTTACATTTATTTTCAGTGGTCTTTCCTTTTTTCCCCTTTTTATTGTTTATTATTTGCAGCCGTAATTTTAATTATTCGTAAGAAAAGGAATTTGCATAAACGGTTATATACAAAATCTAAATGTTACAATGTAAGTGTAAAAACAGTCAATATTTACATACATTTTCAGTGGTTTTCTCTTTTTTTCTTCATTTTATTGTTTAGTATTAGCAGCCAACCTTGTTAATTATTAGTAAAAAATAAATAAATAAACTACATAAACAATTACATACAAAATCTAAATGTTACAATGCAAGTGTAAAATTATTACAATTCATTTTCAGATTTCAGTTTACATTCAAATTTTCAATTTTTTTTTTTTTATTTTATTGCCTACTATTTGCAGCCCTATTTTTTTTTTCATTCATTAAAAAAATGCATAAATGATTACATAAGTCTAAATGTTGCAATGTAAGTCTAAAAGCAATTAATATTTACATTCATTTTCAGTGGTTTTCTTTTATTTACTATTTTATTGTTTAGTATTTGCAGCCTTAAGTTTTTGTTAATTGTTTGTAAAAAAAAACAAATTGTATAATCAATTACATACAAAATCTGAATGTTACAATGTAAGTGTAAGAATAATTACCATTCATTTTCAGATTTCAATTTCAAAATTTTCAATTTTTGCTATTTTATTGCTTAATATATGCAGCCCTAAAATTTAGTTCGCAAAAGCGTTTGCAGTTTGCATAAACTGTTGCAATTTGAATTTAAGGTGTATATTTGTAGTTTGTTTACGTAAGACATACATCTTTTTATCACAAACTTTCAACGTATACTTTATCATATACCTTTTCTCATTTTGAACAATGCTTTAACACATTGGGTTTTTTTTGGCCTTAGTGGTTACCATGATGTTTGGCAATGTGTGCAGCTTATTGTGAAGATAAACCACATGAATGTTTTCCCCAGTGCAGCTGCTAAACAAAGTGATTATGAGGCTAAAACTCGTCTGTTTGACATCCACACTCTATTTTAGTTTGCTTATATATTTATTAGTTGTCTTGTGCAGATGAGCAATTGTAATATTTCTTTTCAAGATTCTAGATTTTGATTTTCCCAGTGATATGTTTTCAGCACACAAGGGCTGGACTGACACACTTTGAGTCATCAAAGTTTCCGCTGTGAAATGTTGTTCTTATTTTAGCACCAAGCAGTAGACGCACACTCTCGTTGGCAACCTGAGGTTTAATATCGTGTGACCACACACCTCTGATGAAATGACACGTTCGTGGTTTGAGACTGTTTTCACACACATTTCAGCTTGAGAAACGGCGAGCGATTGAACTAGGGGAAATTGCTCTCAGCCTTCGCGGTGGGCACAGTTCAGTGTTACGGTGGCACAACTGATAGAACCCAGCACCACTTTCCATTGGAATAAGCTGTGGCCACGCATTTCCTTTCTCAGATCGTGCCATCTCATTTCGCAATGTCAGAATTTCCAAATCTAGGCTGTCCAGTTCACTTTCGATTCGTCGTGTGCGTCATTTGCACTTTGATGTGGAGTTCTCATGTTCTACATAAAGATTAGAGTCTTAAATGAGAAGTCTTGCTTCTTATCTCTTTTTGACCTGATTGTGAAAAGAAATGGCTGAGCTTGCAAGGTGAAATGTGGTAGACGATTCACAGTTCAGTTCACAATTCTTTAGATGTAAGCAAGAATAGCCTGATCAAAATTCAGCATGCAAGTAATTGGAAGAAATTACTTGCAATCACAATTCAGTATGCAAATATGTGATTCTTTCAGTGTAGGCGTTTGCTACTTTTAGTACTGCTAACAACTATTTCGATTTTTGTTTAAATTAACTAAAAAGGCTCATTTTATTCCCAGCATTTTCTTCTTGTACAATGCGTCAAATTGGGAAACGGTAAAAAATGTAAATGTACACACTGTTGTGTGAAACAGGTTTAAAATATTAATGTTACATTTAAGTGGTTTTCTTTAAGTTTCTTAAAGAGTTTATTGCTTTGTTTTTGTAGCCTTCCATAAAAACGTGTTACTTTTTAATGTACTATAAAACGTATCGCAATACCCTGCTTTTAAAAACGATACGATTCCGCATTTTACTAGTACTGATACTTTAAGAATGCGTTTTAGTAAGAGTTGTATTTCTACGTGTCTGTGTTAGTGAATGGCGCAGATGCGCAATTTTGTTTACTACACGCATACATGTGACGCTCGCTGTTTTCAGCATCTGCCGCCTCAATATATGAGTACATGAACACATGAGCATAATCTCTAGAACTGCTCTGAGAGTCACTTCATGAGCATTTTACCATTTCTTATGCGGAAAACTATTGTCATATAATAAAGACCCTGAAGGTCTTCACAGCAACCCGTCAATAAAATTTAGGTTTAACTTGACGTCAGAAATACTGTATATTAATATATTACTTAATGCAGTGGTTCTCAACCCCTACCCATTTTCCAGGTCCCTCACCTCCTCCATCAAATAAATTTTTACAATAAATTATTTAAAAATAAGTGTAATAACATTTATTTTACAGAGTTTTTAAGCATGTTGGTGGTTTTCATTGCTACAGCTTCAGTGTTGTTGAGATGCGGATATATCTTGTTGCCTCAAATTTAAAAAGACTGAATAAAAATTCCTGTTTAGAACATCCACAGGGACATTTTTACAGAAGAGATTTTAGTTTGTTCTTCCATTCCTGGACTCTTGAACACCCTTTTTACTGATGTGATATGTTTGGGTGTTTTTAATTAGCTTTCAGTGCAAATTAATATTTATTCCTTAGTTTTAGAAAATACCATGTTTTTTGGGAATATATTGAATTCCCTTTTTTCTGACATAGTGGACATTGTTATTTTGGTTGGTAAATACCACATTTACACATGCAAATTGAAGAAATGTGAACCCTACTTTACTTTATACTTTACTATATTTCATAGTATATTTCAAAGTTTGATTACAAAAACTAAGTAAAACCCTAACTCTATAAATTTGGGACGTTTTGTGAAATTACAAAATCTGTGATTTGTTAATTCTATTTAACTTTTATTTAATTGACAAAAGTACAAAGAAAAAAGATTTCCAAAGTTTCCACTGACCAACTTAAATGTATTTTGTGAATATAAACACATTTGTTTATTTATTTTTATTTTGTTTGTTTGTTTGTTTGTTTGTTTATTTTTATAAGTATGCAACACACTCCAAAAAAAGTTGGGACAGAGGCAAAATAAGAGTGAAAAGATTGTAGAATTTTCAGAATGGTTACTATTTTAGTGCTGTCCTGATTTATATATTTATGTTCAGTTAAATTTCAACGCTTTTTTGTCAGTGTGGTTTGCTAAGGAAATGATACACCGTCTAGTCTAGAAGCGGGAGTATTCTTTTAAACTAGCAGCTAACACTAATGTAACACTACTACACTGTGTTAAAGCACATAGATCCCGTTGTAATCAGTCGTTCAGTCACGTTTTTTGGTAATTTGCATTATATATATATTTTTTATTTGCATTACTTAGTTATTGTAATCTTGTAGTTTAGTTAATTATCCGAAAAAACGTTTGCGCAAATAAAATCGTAAGTTTATAGTTGGTGTGAAAATGTTTCAATATGTCAATAGTGACATTTATTGGCAATTTCAATCTTATTTTATTTGATCACCTAGTTATTGCAGTCCTGTAGTTTAGTTAATCATTCGCAAAAACGTTTGCGCAAACTATCAAGTTTAAAGTACTGCATAAAGTTTTAGTTTAGTTTACGATTTTACAGTTTATCTGTAGTAAAATTTGATCACCTAATTAATTATTGCAGTCCTCTAGTTTAGTTAATCATTCAAAGAAACTTTTACTGCATAAATGTGTAGTTTGCACTTAAAATGTTTTATTTTATTATTAAAAATGTTTTAAAAAGTAACATTTATTGGTAGTTTTCATTATTATTTATTTATGTTCACCTATTTTTTGCAGCCCTTTAGTTAATAATTCGTAAAACCATTCTTATGTAAATTATCGTGTTTACATGATTTGTTTAGTTTATTTTATGCTTGCTAAAAAAGCTAAGTTAATCGATAATGATATTAGTTACAATATATTTTCAGTATTCGTTTTCATTAATTTAATTGATTAGTTGTCATGCAAAAAAACTAAGGTTTGAGTGTTCGTTAAGTCTAAGTTTGTATGTTAAGTGGATCAGGCAAACTGTAAGCTAAACTTCATTCATTTCGTCTGGTTTATGCAAACAATTTTACGCCATTCAGCATTTTTTCGACTCGACACATTCAGCTGTCACAACCCACAGTTAAACAACACAAAAGACAAATCGGATATCTCTCCCTTCAGCCTGACAGTCCAAACAATCCTGGTCTTCGTTCGAACAGCGAATTTTTTTAGCCTCGTTTGTTTTTATTATGTAAATGTCCTGGAGGCCGGGGCGCTAAGCGCTGTCTGTAGACTGCAGAGCAGAGGGGCTTTCATGCTTGAAATCTGAGCATTCATAATGAGACACTGTGTGTGTGAGTGTGTGTGTGTGTGACATGGCTTCTCTCTGAGCAACAGTCCCGGGTCTTAATACTCTCCGCCTGCTATGCAAATACGCTGAGCTTTGATGAATTGTTGGAAATCTTCGCTAAACACCCAGCAGATATACAGTGCTGCTCATGCCTCCTGCTACTTACTTACAGACCATAAATCATCGTTGTTGCCTAGGCTACGGCATTTTATGAAAAGTCTGGAATCGGTTATGAGGGAATCAGATTATCTTACACATGATCCTTGGATGCTTTACAGTTCAGTTTATCCCTGGCAAGGTTCCTATGCTCAAGGGGAAAAAAACAGGAAACTTTAAAGTTTAAATTAATTACGTTTTTGTATATACATAATAAATATACACAGTACAGAGACATATGTAATATAAACAAAAACATTTATTTTGCATGCGATTAATCATTTGACAGCACTATAAAGTATCAAATATTTTAGTCAAGCTTAACTATACATTTTTAAAAAGTAAACTTAATTTAAACTTTTTAAAGTTTTTTATTTATTTATTTTTTTTAAATTTTGGATGCAATTAATCGCTATTAATCGTTTGACAGCACTTTAAAATAACAAATATTTTAGAGGCAAGCATAACTAGACATTTCTAAAAATGTAACTTAATTTAAACTTTAAAGTTTCCTGTTTTTTTTTTTTTTTTTCTTTTGGATGCGATTAATCACGATTAATCGTTTGACAGCACTATATCATATCAAATATTTTAGAGCCAAGCATAAGTAGACATTTAAGTACTTAATGTAAACTGTACAGTTTCCTGTTTTTTAATATTGGATGCGATTAATCGTGATTTAATCATTTGACAGCACTGTTAAGGTATCAAATATTTTAGAGCCAAGCATAGCTAGACATTTCTAAAAAAAAAAAAAAAAAAAAAAGAAAAAATTGACTTAATTTACACTTTAAAGTTTCCTGTTTGTTTGTTTGTTTTTTGTTTTGATGCGATTAATCGTTTGACAGCACAATTAAGTATTGAATATTTTAGAGCCAAGCGTAGCTACACATTTCTAAAAATGAAAATGAATTTAAACTTTAAAGTTTTTTAATTATTTTGGATGATTAATCACGATTAATCATTTGACAGCACTATGAAGTATCAAATATTTTAGAGTCAAGCGTAACTAGACATTTCTAAAAAAAAAAAAAAAAATGTCCTTAATTTAAACTAAAGTTTCCTGTTTTTAATATTGGATGCGATTAAGCACAATTAATCGTTTGACAGCAAGTATTCAAGTATTGAATATTTTAGAGCCAAGCGTAGCTACACATTTCTAAAGATAAAAAATTAATTTCAACTTTAAAGTTTCCTGTTTTTTTTTTGTTTTGTTTTTTTTGGATGCGATTTAATCACGGTTAATTATTTGACAGCACTATAAATTATCAAATATTTTAGAGCCAAGCATAACTAGACATTTCTAAAAACTGAACTTAATTTAAACTTTAAAGTTTCCTGTTTTTTTTTTTGTTTGGATGTGATTAATTACGATTAATCATTTGACAGCAGTATTAAAGTTAATTCTTCAATACATTTAATATTCAATTAAATTTTAAATTAATTCTATTTTAATTTTAAATAGTCAGCACTGACAAAATCTATTTCTTTTATATCAATTATATATTTTGGGTTTAATTTTAATGATTGTCGTAATTGCATACTGAATTGAGATTAGTACTTATTTTTGCATTTATTTGCATACTGGATTTTTAACAGGCTATTCTTTCTAACACCTACATTAAATGTATCATATTTTATTGCCTTATTTTTATTTGCCTTACTTATTGACAGATTTAAATGGGTGAATCATTAAAAATTATATTATTAAAATTGTAAATCTGTAATTATTTATTTGTAGGTTACACAGTCTATTTCTAATCTATATTAAATGATCTTAACATGACATTAGAAGACCTGTGATAATTGTTTCCCTAAAAATGCGATAGATGGCGCTGAACACTTACACAAATACTCCTTCAAACAAATCATACATAGACTTTTACATGAGTGTATGTTCCAGACTATTTGTTTATTTATTCACTTTAATAAATGTGCGTTTTCATGTATTTATTTGATTTATCTTGCAGCCCTGACCTCTAAGCTACAGCACCCACAAATGCAATCTGTGGTGTATTCATTAATTCATTTTTTTTAATGAATGTTTTTCAGGTCTCCTGATGTGACGACAGACGAGCAGCCGCCGGCTCTGCCCCCAAAACAGTCCAGAAAAGACCCCCTGACCCACAATGGCAGGTCCCAGTCTCAGCACGAGCTGGATGAGCACCTCAGCGAACTATACAACGTACCTGTGGCATCAGGAAAGAGCATGGTGAGGAAAACAATGCCTTACAAACCTACTGTACACACACTACTTGTGTTTGTTCACCTCTCATTCATCATTTGATACATATTTGTTTTTTCCACAGAATGGAGCCGTGCCTCATGACAATCTTGTTTTGATTAAAATGAGGCCGGATGAAAACGGGAGATTTGGATTTAACGTTAAGGTGTGTTTTTGGTTGTTTAACTACGATTACACTTTTTAGAAGCTAAAATCAAATATCATAAATCGTTAAAAAAATCATCTTTTCAATGTTTTCAAAAAGTATAATTTAAAATATAATACTTTTGTTTTGTATTCTTTCTATTATTACATTGTAATTAAAATGTGCATAATAATGATAATTACCACAATAATATTTTTTAAATATGTATAAATAAATACAACAAATTATAATTTATGTATGTATTAAATAATAACAGTAATTATAAAAATGATAATAAAATCAGTAAATATGAATAATATTTTATATAATTTTTTTTTCGTATTTGACAAACTTAACTGTATACTTATTTTAAAAAATGTAATAATATAAAATATAATACTTTCAGTTTTTGATTCTTTATATTATTACACTGTATTTAAAATACACTACACACACTACTAATTTTATGAAATGTGTTTTTATTTAAAGTTTTATGTAATAACCACAATAATTAATATATATATATATATATATATATTAAATATGTATAAATAGTACATATAAGTTTATATGATGTTATTTAACAATATTATTTATTCAAATATTTTGATTTAATATGAAACAAAATATCAAACTGTCTAGTTATCTATTTTCTTGTTCTAATAGCATGTGTTTGAGATATATGGATTATTATGTGTTAATAAATCTCTTTTTCATCCACAGGGTGGCGCTGATCAGAGGATGCCCATCATAGTATCTCGTGTGGCTCCAGGAACTCCAGTAAGTTCATACACAGATCATATGATGATTGTGTCAGGTGACATGAGGCTCATTAAAGTCCGGAGGCCCTTAACAGCAGGAAACAGCAGCTCAGCCCAGTGATGAATGATTTATGATCTCATTCCTTCAGACAGTAATATTGAACTCTCAAAGATATGAAATTCAGCTTATTTAAACAGAACTAATTAAATGTTAATTTTCGACTACTCGCCGTGTTTTCTATAGCCCTAACCTATCACCTGTGACCTTTGACCTCTGTCAGGCTGATATGTGTATGCCGCGCCTCAACGAGGGCGACCAAGTGGTGCTGATTAACGGTCGTGATATCTCAGAGCACACTCACGATGACGTGGTTATGCTAATTAAGGCCAGCTGTGAGGACCAATCAGGAGAGCTCATCCTGCTCGTCAGGCCCAATGGTACGATCCGACCGGACGGAGTTCCAAATTAGAATTTTAGCAGTTTAAATTATATGTGAATTCTAATATGCACTTACTTTCTTTTCTTCCTTTTCTTCAGCCATCTATGACGTGGACGAGGAGCAGGAGAAGTTGGATCTGGAGCCGGATTTCCAGTATATTCCAGAGATGGCCGGTCTGGAGCAGATCCACTCAGAGGCCGAAAGTTTGAGATCCTCCATACAGCTGCTGAGAGATGGGCTCTCCAGCGGTACCGTACTTGCGCAGTTTGATGTAAGTTAGCTAACATATGCTAATCAATTATTATAGATAGATAGATAGATATGTATATGATATATATAGATATTTAGCTAAAATTTATTATTAAATTCTATATGAAATTATACAAATTTGAAAAAATATTTAGTTTTTATATATTGATATTTATAAACTAAGTAGTTCACACATTTAATAAATGTCAACATATATAACATTTAATATTATTTTTATTATTTTATATTTAGTATTATACTTTTATTTTATATATATATATATATATATATATATATATATATATGTGTGTATAAAATATTATTATTATTATTATTATTATTTATTTAGGCACCGTAGATCCAATATTAAGATATCAATTTTATTTAACAAATAATGTTTAAGAAATAGTAGACAATTATACAGAAATCATTCAAATTTTAAAGTATTTTGTTTTTATTTATGATATTTTTATACAACAAATATATAGTATATTGATATTTTTGTTGTGTTGTATATAAAAGGTCATAAATTAATATAATAAATTCCAAATAAATTGCGTATGTGTGGGATTGGAGTGAATAATTTATTTATTTATTTATTTATTTGAAATTTAAAATTGTAATTGAATAAAAATTATTAACAAAAAAATTGTTAATTTAGTAAACATTAAAAAAAAAAAAAAAAATATATATATATATATATATATATATATATATATATATATATAAAATTAATATATTAAATGAGAAATAAATTACATGAATGTGGGGGGTATGAATAATTTTTTTTAAATGTAAGTGAATGAAAAATACTCATTTTAATACATTTAATAAGTTTTAAAATGTCATAAATTAATATAATAAATTACAAATAAATTGCATGAAAGTGGGAGGGTATAAATATATGATTACATATTGATTTTTATAAACCATAAACAGTCAATCAAAATCAGAGTTATTTTTATATTATGTAAAGCGTTTAATTTGATATATGTATTTAGTATTTATATGTATTTAGTCACTGTAGATGCATTTTAATTTACCAAATAATATTTTAAGAAATAATTCAACAGAAATTATGCAAACATATTTAGTTTTTATATATTATATTTTCATATATTAACTATAAATAGTTCATTTTAACAATGGTGATTATTATAACATTAATATAACATATATATATATATATATATATATATATATATATATATATATATATATATATATTATATTATATTATATTTAATAATATTCATAATTACAGATAAATGACATGTATTGTTGCATATATTCTAAACAAAAAGTGTTTATTTGAATTTACTATATATTTGTTGTATTATTGTAATTAATAATCATGCAAATTTTAAGTATTTTGTTATGTATTATATTTTCATATATTGATTTTTATAAATTATAAAATTCTATGTAGTCGATCAAAATCACTGTAAAATTATTTTATATGAAATAAAGTGTTTATTTGATATGTTATATATTTATTATAATCTTTTTATGTATTTAGTCACTAGATCCATTTTACTTAACAAATAATATTTTAAGAAATAATAGATAATTAAACAAATTATGCAAATATTTATTTATAGTTATTTATATAAATAAATGTATTTAAATATAAATGTCATAAATTAAATAGTTTTAGCTATCTTCATTTAGAAATCTTATATTGCACTGAGTTGTCGGCAGCATTACATTTTACTCGCATAATTTCCTGTTGCTCTTTTTAGGCTGTCTCAATTGCTTCCTGTTTGCAGAGCTTGCTGTTTCTATGTCACGAACTTGTACTAACCGCAAGCTTAATTTAGCTTGTTTATTACCAGTGATAATGATAACAATAGTTACGGCAATGAAGCATGCTAATATTGCACAGTGACATCCAGTAAACAAGTTCAAATTAGTCGATTTATTTTTGTTTTAACCTAGGCGGAAATTTTGTTTTGTTTCCTGAAACGTTTACTTTCTTACAGCAACTATACAGGAAGCGTCCTGGGATGTCCATGTCATGCGCCAGATTGCCGCAGAACGTCTCCAAAAACCGCTACCGGGACATTTCACCATGTGAGTACACACAGCTTGTGTTTGTATTGGACTCTGAAATGTTTTCATGATTAGCTGGATGTTCGTAACGGTTTATTTTGTGACGCAGATGACACCACTCGAGTTGTGTTGAAGGGGACAGATGACTATATCAATGCAAATTTCATTAATGTAAGCATTCATCACTGAAGTTATTCTGGCAATGTTTTGTTCTTAGATAATGGTAGTCTGTGTATACTGGTGTGTTTTCAGATGGAGATCCCGGGTAAAGGTGAAGTAAAGCGGTATATCGCCTGTCAAGGGCCTCTTCCTGGTACCTGCTCTGACTTCTGGCAGATGGTGTGGGAACAGAGCGCCGCCCTAGTGGTCATGCTCACAACACAAGTTGAACGTGGCAGGGTATGAATGTGTTTTTTAGAAATGTCATTAAGTGAAAATTATTCACACACAATGGTGGTAAAAAATAGTGTCTACTTATTCAACTTTTTGTTTTTTTAATTAGTTTTTATATATTATATTTTCATATAATAACTATAAAAAGTCCAAATCTACAACTGGTGAATTTGTTGAATGCATTTAATAAGTTATAAAATGTTATAAATTAATATAATAGATTCCAAATAAATAACATAACTGGGGGAAGGGAGTGAATAAATTATTTATTTATTTATTTATTTATTTTTGGTAAAAATTTAATTGAATGAATTAGTTCACACACACAATGGTGGTAGAAATGTGTTAATTTATTTTATATATATATATATATATCTATAAATATAAAAATATTTATATGTTATGTTATCATATATTTACTATAAAAAATCATAATCAACAATTAGTGATTTTGTTTAATACATTTAATAAGTTTCAAAACGTTATAAATTAATATAATAAATGAAAAATAAATTATGTGAATGTGGGGGTATGAATATATTTGTATACATTTTTTTTTTTTTTTTTTTTAGAAAAATGTAATTGAATGAAAAGTACTAATTTTAATGCATTTAGTAAGTTTTTAAATTAATATATATAAATTAATATAATAAATTACAAATAAATTACATGCAAGTAGGAGGGTATAAATATATAATTACATTTTCATGTGTGTGTGTGTGTGTATATATATATATATATATATATATATATATATATATATATATATATGTATATATATATATATATATATATATATATATATATATATTAAACCTTTTATTTAATAAAAATTATTCATACATATAATGGTGGTTGAAATAAGTGTTTATTATTATGTAACTAATAATATTTAAAAAAAAGTTTGTGTGTGTGTGTGTATATATATATATATATATATATATATATATATATATATATATATATATATATATATATATATATATAGAGAGAGAGAGAGAGTAGTAGTATTATTTATTATTATTATTATTATTATTATTATTAATGTAATAATATTTTTTGTAATTAAAAGTTATGAGTAGATTTATTTAGTAACTGTACATTCATTTTAATTAATAATATTTCAAAATAATAGGAAAATCTGTAAATTTCTAACAGATTTAAATATAAAAAAGTATATATAAATATAAAATGTATATAAAATTATTGTATATAATTTTATAAAGAAATATAAAGTATATATAAATATAAATATATAAAGAAATCAAAAATATTTAGTTTTTATGTTTTGTAGTTTTATGTATTGATTTGTATTAAGTTGTCAACATCAACAGTTGTTGATTTGAACACATTTAATAAATAATAAGTTACAAATAAATTAATTTACTGATCTTATGTGTCAGATTCATTACTATGCATTTATTTATTTATTTATTTTTTTTGCATTTTTAAGAATAAAGTTATTAATCTTTTTCATCTTTAATATGCTGATATAATTGTTTTATTTATTTCTATAATTAAAATGCAAAAATGAATAAACAGTTTTTCCTTTCTGCTGTCATAACCAAGACCCTGGGAGTGGGGCCTAAATATTAACCAATGAATTCTTGGACTATTTTGTTCCAGAGTCTCCCAATCCTTTGCTTTTGTCTACACAGGATTGTGTTCTGAATTACGTCAGTGATTTTTGCTGTATATGATATATCTTGACTTTAGGTGAAATGTCATCAGTACTGGCCTAACGTTTCGGCAAGTGGCACCTACGGAGGCTTTCAGGTTGCTTGTGTGTCGGAAGAAGGAAACTCGGCGTACCTGCTCCGAGATCTGACGCTTACACACCTGGAGGTGACGTATCACTTTAATAGTTTTTTATTTTTAGTATAAATGCATTTTGGTGCTAACATCTGTTTGGATATTTATACAGAGTAAAGAAGAAAGGCAGATTTGTCAGATGCAGTACTTGGCGTGGCCCGATCACGGCGTTCCAGATGATTCGTCTGACTTCCTAAACTTTGTCAGTCAAGTACGCAGCAAAAGAGCCGACACACCAGAACCTGTGGTGGTTCATTGCAGGTCAGGTCTAAAAAATGTCCCGAGAGAATCATCGACATCCAACAAGCTAAAAAACACATAATGGTGAGTAAAATGTGTATTGACTCCACCCTTTTTTCTTTCAGTGCTGGGATTGGTCGCACCGGGGTGCTTATCACCATGGAGACAGCGATGTGTTTGATAGAAAGCGGTCAGTCGGTGTATCCCTTAGACATCGTCAGAACCATGAGAGACCAGCGTGCCATGATGATCCAGACTCCTGTGAGTAGTAAGAACCGCCCACTTAGACAGGAAGAGACTGTTTGATTGACAAGTACTGTTACATTTAGTAAGTAGATGTGGATTTATCGCAGAAGCTTTTTCTAATAACAATATATAGCGATGGATTAATGCAAACAGAAATCGGCACTATCTTACAACCAATTCGTATATATTTTACAAATTCGTACAACCTTACTTGTACGATTTCTTTGACTGGTAAGTTTGGGGGCGGGGTTGGGTGTGGTCCTTCGTGTGAATTCCTACGAATTTGACACCTCATAAAATACATATTTTCACAAATCGTAAGAATTTGTGTGAGTTTGTATGAATTTGTACGAATTAGCCACCTTGTCAAAAATGTATGAATTACAGTGAGATCGAGTTTGGTCAAACCTGTTAATTGAATTTTATTTAATGATCCGCTAATGTTACGTTTAGTATGTAGTAAATACAAATATGCTTTTATGTAAAATGCTTTTTCTCAAAGGCAATTTATAGTTTTGCAATGAGCTACAGGAATGATTTAGTTGCTATTACATATCTCAGACGAAGTTTGTAGATATCAAAGATTTCGCAAGGTTTGGTTAATTAGTAATTATAGTTTTACCATGAGCTACAGGAACAATTTACTTGCTATTAAGTGTCTTAAATTAGGTGTGGTTCTTCGCACGAATTTTCCACCTTGTAAAATCTGTACGATTATTCACAAATCGTATGAATTCGCACGAGTGAGGTCCTACAAATTAGCCGCCTTGTCAAAAATGTACAAACTGCCATGAGATTGGGTTTGGTCAAACCAGTTAATTGAATTTTATTTAATGATCTGCTAATGTTACAGTATTGTGTATTTTCACCAGCTAAAAAATAGTTATTTCTATCTTTTGCTGTAGTGTGTCAGTAAAAAATATCGGTTTACATTTCCAAACATTCTTTTTGCCATTTAATTATAATAATCTTGTGAGATTTTTGTTTGCACAAGGAGTCTGACAACAGCCAGTGCTCCACACAGACATCTGATCTCACCATCATCCAGTCTGTCTCTGGAATGACATGAAGACACAGAACAAACTGAAACAGAGTAAATCCAGAAGAACTGTGGCAACAGTTTGTTCTGTTTCTTCATTTCATTCCGGACAGACTGGATGATGATGAGATCAGATCTCTGTGCAGAGCACTCACAAATTGTCAGACCTTGTGCAAACACTTTTAAAAATTTTCTCACAATTATTAAAATTAATGGCAAAATGAATGTTTGGAAATGTAATCAAAAATTTATGAACTGACACACTAGATTGGGTTGACTTTAACTGACTTTAAACCATTTTTTGGCTGATGAAAATACTAGTGGCCTAAGACTTTTGCACAGTACTGTACGTTTAGTACATATTAAATACAGATACGCATTTATGGAAAATGTTTTTTTCGCAAAACAATTTATAGTTTTACCATGAGTTACAGGAACAATTTAGTTGCTATAAAGTGTCTAAGATGAAGTTTGTAAATATTGAAGATTCAATGCTCAAAAAAACTTTGCAATGTTTTGTTAATCCAACAAATAATTGTTTCCTGCTGGATTGATTCCGTCGATTTCTTTGATGGTTAAATTTAGGGGCGGGGTTAGGTGTGGTACTTCGTATGAATTTCTACAAATTTGCCACCTTGTAAAACACGTTTGACACGTTTTTTTTTTTTTTTTTGCACAAATTTCATTTGTATCACCTCACTCTAATTAGCCACCTTGTCAAAAATGTACCAATTGCCGTGAGATTGGGTTGGTCAAACCAGTTAATTGAATTGCATTGAATGATTCTCTAACGTTACGTTTATTAAGTAATAAATAGAGATGACAATTAAATAGAGATCTTACGAATTTGTACGAGTGAGGTTGTATGAATTTGTACGAATTAGACACCTCGTAAAATTTATGGCAGATGCTTTTTCTCAAAAACAATTTGTATTTCTACCAAGAGCTTCAGGAACAATTTAGTTGATTAAGTTAATAAATATTAAAAATTCGGCATTGCAGGCTTCGCAACTTTGGTTCCAACCATTTTTTTTTCCCGGTGGACTGGTACAAAAAAAGTGTTTCAAAAATTGCGTCAGAGCAGCTAATCTCACTGTGTTAATGTTTATTTATAGCACAGGTGAATCACTTGATGTCCATTTTGTTTGTTTGCAGAGCCAGTACCGTTTCGTCTGCGAAGACAATGCCGAAAAATAAGATGTAGCCGTGCGAGACTGAGCCTAAAAGAGAAAAGGAAGAATGAACCACCATCCTTAAGCGTTTCCGAGGTTCATCTGTGATTTACAACTACTGCCAGTGAGATCTGCGCTCAGCTGGAAGGCAGCGGACATGACCGCCTGCAAACTAGAATACAGACGAAAAAGCACTATTGCACTTTACAGCGACAAACAATGACTTAAGGGGATTTTTCGTTTAAAAAAAGAAACAAAGTATCAGGTTACTGATGAGTAGGTACTGTTAATAATGTTAATTATTTGGGTTAGAGACAGAAACTTGCTTTTGCTTTTGTGCCAAAAGCTGAAATGAGACACAGTCAATGTCAGAATTAACTCTTGCAACTAACGACAGCACGTTTTTTGTTTAATTTATTTGTTTTGGGGGATTTAACAGTGGACTTGAAAGCAACAGGTGCTCTGCCCATTCTCTTCCCTTTTCCTGACTGTGACTGTAATTGTTTTAACGTTTACGTTTAAAACATAAGTTAAAAATCGTTAACAGTTTTTTTTTAATTGTCAAACTAAAAGCTTTTAACGGTACACATTTCATTAGTTTTTACCCTGGCGCTATCGTAAAGTACTTTAGACTTTCGTAAAGTACTTTCCTTACTTGATAAAGTTTCCATGCTAAGGTTACAGTTCTCTCTAAATTTAGCGAAACGAACAGGCCACCAGCTGCGTTGAAAATGAGCCATGGAGAAGATGTGTCTCGCTGCCAAATTTCACAGCTGTTTGCCTCTAAAACCGTTCGGTGCGTCGCTTTGGCTAATCGCTGTTTATTGCAAGGCTACGTGTAGTACGTAAAACGGCTGGCGTTTGTATCGTTAAATATGCATCAGGCAGCTGTTCTTCTTTCAGATCCATGTTTGCCGGATCTTTAAAGCATTTTATTTAGAAAATAAAGCTGTGAAGTTCACATTAGCTTTGTTGGTGGAAAATGGATACTCGATTGATAAGCACGGACGCAATTAAATGTTTAAAGTATGATTTAGAGTTCTCTCTGGTTAGTGTAAAAGATCACATTTATGTTTACGATCAAATTTTCGAAACCTCTACTGTACCAAACAGATTACCTTCAGATTTTAGTTGATCATCCTCTACGAATAGTTTCTTCGTTGAGAAGAAATGTCTGCCCCACTCTGAAGATACTGGTTTAAATTTTGCTTGTTATTGGTTATGCTTATCCATATCTGCTCTTCTCTAACTAGTTACCTGTTAGTTATTACCTGCAATATACTCGAAAGGTGGTCATAGTTCATTTAGTACCTGCTATGACTGTAGAGATGATAGCATTTACACAACTCATTAAGGTTTTATTCACGCAAATGCAAAATTTTTGCGATCAACGAATTTAGCGCATTTTCGTTTTTAAGTTTTCATTGAAGAGAAACGATATGTATGAAATATGGAGCAAATGTTTTTAATGTGACACTCCGGACCATCCTAATTGTTTGCAAATGTTTTAACAAACATATCCCCCGCCCACCGTACGATGTTTTGCCTTTGCGCAAACAATTTGGCGTCAAGGACCAATCCCGCCCACCGTTTTGAATGTGAGCCGATTTTGCTTCAGTGTACGTCGTTATAGCGCAGCAGCTAGAAATTTACTACCGACTTGCGTCGGAAGTGGTGGTATTTTTGTATTTAACAACTGACTGTGGTAGTCAGCTGTGCTACTGTAGAATTTATACTGTAATTGTGTGATGGGGAAAATATGCTGTTTAATTATTTATGTTGAACATTTTGTCAAATACAGACACCTGTGGGGGGCTCTTAACTACATAGTGTCATATGTGAAATACTTGTAAATACAATGTTATATATTAAAAGTGTTATTTTTTGTTTTAGTACGTTTTTAAAACGTCAGAAAAGTACAAAGGCAATTGTATGTCATGTTTGTATATCTCCCAGTTGTTTGTGTGTTTGTATGTCTGAGAGAGCGAGTACGTCTTTTGTACAGACTGTTTTGTTTCTTACTGCCATACATTTTGAAATTGTGCTTAAATATACGCAGACTCATCTTTTGGCGCTTGTGACACACATCAAATAAAATATAATACAGCTCAAACTCCTATTTTCAGTGTTGTTTTTGATAAATATCACATGCAGGAATGAAAGAACAAACAGTCTTTTGTTTCGCAGCATGTCTTTTTTATTTTTCTTGGCATTTCACAATGTGTTAAACAGGGATTGTTTAATCAGCCCTATTGAGGCTAAAAATTCATGACGATTTTATGGATCTTCGCTGTCATTTTTACTTCTTCAAGACCTCGTTAACATCCTCTGTGCGTGAAACGACCTTTCCGTCAACCATCTCTTCGATTACTGTGCGAACGCACGTGGTCACCACAGGTTCGGCTGGAGAAGAAAAATAACGAAAAATCATCAGTTAAAAGCTACACGGACAAATTATTTATTTTATTTTCGTAAATAATACAACACTGTAAAAACACTTACGTTTGGGGGGAGGGGGAGCTACAACCTCTACAACTTTGACTGTCTGTTTCCTATAACGAAAAAACATTTTTATAAGATATTGTACAACTCTTGCAAACTTTACAAGGACAAATCGACGTTCACTCGTTGTTTATTTGTAAAAACGTACTGAACGCTCTCTCCATCCAGAAGTCTTCTGTACTCGGCGATCTCCATCTCTAGTCTGGTCTTGATGTCCAGGAGCAGTTTGTATTCATTGCCCTGTCTTTCGATGTCAAGGCGCATCTGACTAAGCTCCTCCTCCAGACTGTTAATGACGACCTGCAATTGTCTGAGCTGCATGCTGTACCGTGACTCTGTCTCTCCCAGTGTGCCTTCCAACGCCGCTTTCTGTCAAATTATAAAACATAGAAGAACAATGAGTGGCTTTCATAATAAAATACGCAAGTGACTCCCTCTAGAGCCACTAGCAGCTATTGTAAAGTGTCTTTTTAAAACGTTTTTAATCAAAGCTAGCGAAATCTTAAGCATAGAATATTAATTAGGGGTGTGGCTATGCATGTTTGATCAAATCAAGGGCGCCCCCTAGTGGTTGTATGAATTTTAAAGCAAAAAGACTTTTACCAAGCTGAGCTGTGACTGTAGTTCGATCTCCAGACTCTGAAGCGTCCTTCTGAGCTCGCTGATTTCACTGCGGGACATTGAGAGGTCTTCTTGTCTGGTGGTTACCTGCTTGTTCAGTTCGTCGAACTGTGGACAAAGAGGGTTGAGGTCAACGTCTAGATGTTTGTGTATGTTTTAGCTGTCCCAAATAAGAATGAGGACTTACTTTGCCCTTGTACCAAGACTCCATTTCTCTGCGGTTCTTGTCGATGACGCCTTCATACTGGTGTCGGATCTCCTCCAAGATGCAGGTGAGGTCTTGCTGAGGTGCAGAGTCGACCTCTACATTTACGCTGCTGGAGGACATTTGAGCGCGAAGAGCTGCAAGTTCCTATAGAACAATAATGTAGCCCTTAGCTTATGCACATTGCATGTAGAAGATGGACATGCTTGAACTGTGAGTCTTAAGGTAGTCGCATTAGCGAAATTTCGCAAAATAGTCACAAATTGCTCCCCCTAGATGCAGCTAGCGGGAAATAATTTTAATAATAATAATCAAAGATAGTAGAAATTTGAGCTCAGTGAGATAATTGGGGTGTGGCTATGCCATTTTGATCAAATTATTTTAATTTCAATTAAATTTCAAATTATCTTAATTTCAATTAAAGTGGGTAAATGCAACCGAACATTTAGGTTTTGAACTCCAATGCTCCAGGTAATGTTTAATTACAAGACTAGCATTTTTAATAGTGTCTAATTTTTAAAATTACATCTGATTAGAGAAGATTATTGGTCTGCTGGATTACTGGGTAAAGATCATGCAGTTTTGATCTCACCTCTGCATGGTTCTTCTTCAGGTAGACAAGCTCCTCCTTCAGACCTTCGATCTGCATCTCAAGGTCTGAGCGTGTCATGGTGAGCTCATCCAAAATCTTCCTCAAACCGGCGATGTCGGCTTCCACGGATTGACGCAGGGCCAACTCGTTCTCATACCTGAAGCCACAAGGAATAACAATGGTTAGGTTGGGAATCTGGATGAGCTGAAGTTGCAAAATGTTATGTGTCATTTAACAAGCTCATAAAATGAAGGGAAACCCTTTGGAATGAAAGATTGTTTTACTGGTCTGGTTTAGTTGAGTAGTAGAATGCAGAGTGATATTAAAGTCAATACAAATGTCATGAAAAGAAAAAAGGTCATACTAACTTCACTCTGAAGTCTTCGGCTGCCAGTTTGGCATTGTCGATCTGAAGGACCATTCTGGCATTGTCCAGGCTGGCGACGGCAATCTGAAGACAAACAGATGAAGAATAAGACTCCGTTACAGCTTATGAAAGTAAACCAAACATTTTGCAATAGCACAAACCTCTTTACATTTGTATAAAGTTTTTAATGAGTATTTCCTTTCATTGTATACATATAATACATATTATATAACTATTCCTTATTTTATTGCAGCTAGTTGCCAAGATAACATTTCTCATTTATGTTTAGATTAAATTGTATATATTGTTTTATTTTAAATAACGTTGGTTTTGGTTAAATATAACAAACCTATTGATTTGATTACATAATATAGACGATCTTTTATGTTTTAGTTTTATTATGCCATTAAAACATAACGGTTATAGTACTATAGTCATAAGTAGTATAGTTTACTTTTCGTTGAAATAAATTTTATAGCTCTGTAAATAAAATCACTCACTTTTTTGCGCAGATCTTCAATGGTGACGTAATAGTGGCTGTAGTCTCTGGAGACAGGGGTCCTCTTCTCGTACCACTCCCGGATCTGAATCTCCAGTTGCGCGTTGGCTTTCTCCAGGGAGCGCACCTTCTCCAGGTAGCTCGCCAGACGGTCGTTGAGGTTCTGCATGGTGCTCTTCTCGTTGAATCCCACACCGAAGCCATTGTCGCCGCCGCCGCCGCCGAGCGCGCTGGCCAGGTCGAAACCGCTCCTGACATTCTGTGCGTAAGAGACGCGCACGCTGGAGCCCCCGGCGCCTGCATAGACACTTGGCGCACGACCGACGGCGATGCGCTTGGAGTATCCACCGCTGAGAGACAGCGAGGTGAAGGGACGAGAGCTGGAGCTGGAGCTGGACACGCTCTTGCGTGAAAAGGATTGGCTAACCTGAGTCATGGTTTCCGTTCCTGTTGCCTTTGCGCTTTGTTGGACACCTCTGACAGCTGCTTAATGGTTTTGGAGAGCCAAGGATCTTTTATACAGGTTGACCGGGGTGGGGTTTATTTTAGCTTATGTATGGTAATGATTATCGGAAAAGCATCAAACAGGTGTGTCCAGGGTGCGCCGTAAAATGGCCCAGGACAGAGCCCTGAGGCACGCCTAACCTGATCGACACGATTTTATGAATAAACATTAATTCCAGGTTAATTCCACAGAATTTAGGATTTGATGGGTCAGGATAGACTTGACAAAAGAGTGCCACTTTATAACTTTCGCTAATAATAACAGCCGTTAAACATTATATAAGGCTTAAAAGAGTAATTTTAGCAAAATAGAGGGATCATACAAAATGCATGTTATTTTTTTAATGACCTGAATAAATTTACAAAAAATGTTTACACATAGTCCACAGAAGAAAATAATAGTTGAATTTATACCTGAATAATCCACAGCTGTTTTTTTTTTTTTATTTGAAACCCTTTCAACAATGACTGTATAATTTTGAGATGCATCTTTTCACACTGAAGACAACTGAGGGACTCATATGCAACTATTACAAAGGTTCAAACACTCACTGATGCTTTAGAAGGAAACAGGATGCAGTAAGAGCCAGGGGTGAAACTTTTGAACAGAATGAAGACGTGTACGTTTTTCTCATTTTGCCTAAAGAATTTGCCCTTCAAAAGCTACAGGACCATGTTTAAAGGTTAAATTTTTAAAATTCCAAAACTCTTAATGCATTGTTTTTCCTTCTGGGGCATCAGTGAGTATTTGAACCTTCTGCAATGGTTGCATATGAATAATGCTTAAAAAAAAAAAAAAAGAATTTGTGGGACCTAAAGGTTTTTTCTGAACAAACAGCAGGCAGTTTAACTGTTCATGACAAACAAGGGACTCATGAACAACTATCACTAAACAAAAAAACTGTATGTAAACTTTTGAACAGGGTAATTTTTATAAATTGAACACTTATTTTCTCTTGTGGACTATATGTAAACGTCCTTTATGTGAAATATCTTATTCAGGTCAGTACTAAATAAAAAATAACATGCATTTTGTGTGATTCCTCTTATTTTGCTAAAATAATTAATATTTTGCAGATTCTGCAAGGTGTATGTAAACTTTTGACTTCAACTGTATGTTTTTTTAAAATGACAAACTATTCTAGCATTTTAATGCATGCTGCCTTTATAACTACATTATTAAGTCCAAATAAAACATATGTAGTTCATTTCAAAGATAAAAAAAAAAAATTATAAAGTTTATTTTAATTTGTTAGTTTTGATGAAACTGACATTTTACCACCATTTTGCATGCATGTGCATGACATTTTTGTATAAGTATTTAGTAAATATATAAAAATACAACAGAAATTTATTAAAACATACATACAATGGTTTACGTCATTGCTTTTTACTACCCTAGTTTTCATTTGCTAAATGAAAGTTGTTATCAAGTGTTTCCCTGCCAACTGTACAGTGACCATGACTGTATGATAATACGATAAGACTATTGCCCTGTTCGGTATGTGCAGAATGAGCACTTTAAGACACTTGTTCACTGTCACACCACACCCTTAATAATTAGATGTGAAGGTGTATATGTAATAATAATAAGCCTGATTTAACGGAACACACGAAAACTTAGTCATCGGTTATAGTACTAGCATGATGTTTTTGTCAATACCGCACCATAAAACATGCGTTTAATCCAGCTCCAAATAAAGGTTTTCAAGGAAAACGTGACTCATGTGAATTAAGGTAATGATTCAGATGTGGAAAAACAGAGTTCACGCAGCGTTCTTGGCCATGACAATGTGAACTTTTACTTTTTCCCAGTCATTTAGCGTTATTATCAACCTACTCTACTTAAGTACACTTTAACCAGCCCAAAGGCATGCAATTACAATGTTTTCAAGTCATGTGTGTCTGTGATTATATGTCCCAGACACACCGTACAAAGGTGAGGTACAATTACACCGGTACCAAAGCGTGTTCCCTGTGATCCTTAAGCGTAATTATTTTGTCTTTCAGATTTCCCATTGTAATTTCGCTCTCTCCTCTTTATTTTTCCAAACCTGTCGTAACCTAATTCCCTCACTGGCAGCTCTTTTTTTTAGCCTAATGAGGGAGTGTCTCATTCTCTGCGTTATCTCTCCACTCCCGCCCGAATAGCTCGGTTCATCCAGACCGAATCTGGCGCTCGTCTCTCAGGCGGAGGTCATAGCTGTCCCACGTCTGCAGGTTTCGGCCCGCGCATTCACTCGTTTCCCCTCTCACACACTTTCACCCGCTTTCAAGCATCACCACTCCCTTCGGAGTCATGACTTTTTAAAACTCTTTTGTTGTTGGTGGGTTTACTCATTTAAATCTTTTGTTTTGATTCGGCTCGGTTAGGAAAGAGTTGGGTGAGATTTTGATTAGGTAAGAGGTTTACGCGTCGTCTTTAAGAGAATAGAGAGCGGTAAAACCATTAAACCAAAATATAAATAAACAAATTTGTGAGCTTAAATGTTTACTAATGTATATCTTATTAAATACTTATTTTGCTGATGATTATTCATATTTCATGTATGATTTCATTCATATATATGTTTGTTATATTTCCTAGGTTTGAAGGTGAAACTCATCATTGAGTCACTGAAAAAATTTTACTATGAAGACATCTGCCTTCTTTTACTCCAGAGGTATTTTATTTTAGCCACTGGCACAGTTTACCATGAATCATCTGACACACTTTACACAACAGATTAATGAATGAATGAATGAATGAATGAATTAATTAATTAATTAATTCATTCATTCATTAATTCATTATTTATTTATTTAACTGAGTCACTGGCACAGTTTACACAACAGATATTTATTTATTTATTTATTTATTTATTTTATTAAGTCACTGGCACAGTTTACACAACAGATATTTATTTATTTATTTATTTATTTTATTAAATCACTGGCACAATTTACCATGAATCACCTGATATAATAACTTCATTTTATTTATTTATTTATTTGAGTCACTGGCAAAGTTTATCATGAATCTGAGACACTTTACACCACAGATTTTATTTTATTTTATTTTATTTTAATTTATTTTATTATTTTACCCACTGGCACAGTTTACCATGAATCATCTAACACAGTTCACACCACAAATTTTAATTTAATTTAGCCACTGGCAAAGTTTATCATGAATCACCTGAACAGATTTTTTTTTTTTTTTTAATTATTATTTATTTTATTTTATTTTTTATTTGGGTCACTGGCAAAGTTTATAGTGAATAATCTGACACACTTTACACCACAATATTTTATTTTATTTTATTTTATTTTACCCACTGGCACAGTTTACCATGAATCGCCTGACAAAATATAATTTAATTTAATATTTTAATTTAATTTTTATTTTTTTATTTGTAAACAATCTGAATCACCAAAAACACAGGATTGTGAGTAAAAAGTGATTCCCACTGACTTAAAATCCTTGCATTTAGACATAAAGATGATACTGGGCCGCGGTTTCGCGTGGGTAAGATGATACCCGTAGGGGCGAATGGTGACCAACGCAACAAAATCTTACGTCAGAAGTCGTACCGAGTTGCTTTTTCACCACAAGCATAAACACCGAATCAATTTACTATAAATAAAAGATTTAAGCGCTGTGTGAAACACTCGTCAGCGTTTCTAAAAGGATTTACAAGTGATTTTCTCTCACACGCTGCTACCTGCCGGCCAACATCCAAACTATTAACCCTAAATGTGCCCCGCCGGGTAATGCTTTAAATGTTCGATGCCGCGTGTCCGTTTACACAGCAAAGGTCATGTGGCTTAAAGGTCAACATAACACCTCGGCAAGCCAAAAACCAACGGTTCATTCTGACAGACCCGACCTGTTGGACGAGTCTGCAGTAATTGTTGTTTGAGCTATGTGCCCATCCTTGTTTTTGTTTTAATCAAAGACACTCCTGTACATAATTATTTTCAGAGACTCGCAGTCTCTTTTCTCACCCGAGGCGACTGCCAACTAGCGTCAAAGCAAATTAAAGACTTCTTTGTGAAGGGTTTCACTTCTAAACGTAACCTAAACCCTTTACATGAACGCGTTTTATGGATACCAGTGTTTCTGGGCTCTCCGGTGACACTTCATTGTGCTTTAAGCTTGTCGTTTTCCCGCGGTAGTTTTTGCTCAACCAGTTTTCTCATTGTAAGCACTTTAAACGCTGACTTGATATTTTGAATTGTCATGAAGGTTTATGTGTGATTTATATAAATCTTTGAAAACGTTGTTTTTGCTAAAACGAACCAGTTTTCATACTCGTTTTCATTGTAATCATTTTAAACGCTGACTTAACGGTGTGAATTGTCATGAAGGTTTATGTGTGATTTATATAATCCTTTAATTATGATGAGGTCATCATTCGGTATGAGGAATCTGGAGCTTTTAAAGGGTACTTCCTCTTCATCATGCGGTCACTCGGTCAATTTGTTACATATATTGTTAACGTTTATTATATGAAAATGATAGTTAAATTATGATAGTAAATGATAGTAAAAAATGATAGTAAGTTTATTATAATAAAATAAAAATGATTATAAAATATATTTTACAAAAATATGATATTTAAATTAAGTAAATTTATAATTAAGCATTTATATAATATTTTATCTAGATTTAATATAAATGATATAGATATAATATAAATGTTTTATAAATATTATATTATAAATATTTATATTAATGCTAAATTATATATATATATATATATATATATATATTTACATAATAAATAAATAATAAATATATACTTAAGTATATTTATAATAATAAATCTATATATATATATAAATTAATATATTTATGTTCATAATATATAAATAAACATTTATTTATAATAAATATTTATTTATAAATATAAAATTTATAAATAATGAATGAATATATATGTGTGTGTGTGTATTTATTTACATAATAAATAAATAATGAATAAATGAGAGATAGATAGTTAAACTTTTTATAAATTATATATAAATAATGAATAAATAATAAATATATACTTACATATATTTGTATTTATATATATATATATATATATATATATATTATTCATAATAAATAAATAATGAATTAATTATATAGATAGATAGATAGATAATATAATTAATAATAAATAAATGAGTAATTAATATATCTAATGAAGTATGTTTAAAATTATAATAAATATATAAATTAATGTATTTGTTCATAATACATAAATATATTTGTTTTTATAATAAATAAATAATGTATATTTATAATAAAGATTTATAAAAATAAATAATGAATATATATATATATATATATATATATATATATATATATATATTTCATAATATAAAATAAATAAATGAATAAATTTGTTTTCATAATACACAAATAATGAATATATACATATATATACACACACACACACACACACACACACACATATAAAATCATGCATATTTATATTCATAACACTTAAACAAATAAATAATTATATAAATTATATATAGAGAGAGAGTTAGGAGACCCTATTGGATTCCATGGTTTTCCATATCAGGACATAATTAAAAAAAAACTGGTCCTTGGCTGGTCTTAAAATTTCGAAAATAAAACCTGAACAACAACACATGACAAATTGCACTGTGTCATTATTTACTGAACAAAAATAAAGCCAAAATGGAGAAGCCTTGTGTGACAAAGTTAGGACACCCTTACTGTAAACACTGGAATTTAGGGGGTAAATAACAGTCAAGCACTGCTAATCAAATACCTTTGATTAACTGATCATCAACAAGTCTGAACACCTCTATAAGAGCATAAGCTTTGGCAGTTTGCTGATCTGGAGCCTTCAGGTGTGTGTTAACACAATGCCAAGGAGGTAAGACATCAGCAAACATCAGAGAAATGGCAGACAACCCAAGAACTACACCTCAAACTCTACAGGCCTCAGTTAACATGTTAAATCATAAAGTTCATGACAGTACCATTAGAAAAATATGGGACAAAAATGGCATGTTTGGAAGGCTTGGCAGAAGAAAGTCTCTTCTATCTAAAAATAAAACATTGCAGCATAATTCAGATCTGCAAAGTTGCATCTGAACAAAACACAAGTCTATTAGAATAATGTCCTTTGAACAGACGAGATTGAAGTGGAGATGTTTGGCCATTATGCACAGTGCCAAGTTTGGTGAAAACCTAAAGAGCACATCAGCACAAACACCTCATACCAAAAGACAAGCATGCCAGAGGAGGGCTGATAATTTTGGGCTTGTTTTATAGCCACAGGACCTGGGCACCTCACAGTCATTGAGTTGGCCATGAACTCCTCTGTATATCAAAGTATTCTAGAGTCAAATGCAGGCCAAGTTGGGCCAAAATTGTGTCATGCAACAGAACAATGATCCCAAGCACACCAGCAAATCTACAACAGAATGGCTGAAAAGAAAAGAATCAAGGTGTTGCAGTAGCCAAGGTGTAAACTCATCCTGACTCAAATGCTGTGGTGAGAGCTGTGCATAAGCAAATGCTCACAAACCTCAATAAACTGGAGCAACGTTGAAAAGAAGAGTGGTCCAAATTCCTCCAGAACGATGTGAGAGACTGATAAAGTCACACAGAAAATGAATGCTTCAAGTTATTGCTGCTAAAAGTGGATCTACAGGCGGTTGAATTATAGGGTTGAATTATTATGAATTATATGTCTTGTGATGATGTTTACCTGAGGATTTATTTTCAAAATTTTAAGACCTGCCAAGGACCAGATCATATTTTATTATGTCCTGATACAAAAAACCATGGAATTCAATAGGGTGTCCTAACTTTTTCACATGACTGTATGTATATACTAGGGGTGTAACGATACATGTATTCGTACCGAACCGTCACGGTACGGGCATCTCGGTTCGGTGCATGGAGCCTTACAACGAATACAGGCGATTCACCCTCAATCCAGAAGGTGGCGCCCGCAGTAATGCAACTCTGTTTGATAACCGCCGGCAGAAGAACAGCGAATGCCAAGAGTTGCTCACTTGAAAACAAAGCCCACTAGACAGTGACCATGTGCTGATTTTGAATGCGTCTCTCATTGACAAAGGAGTATCCACAAGTTTCCGGGGGCGCTACTGTAAAAAAGAACATGGGTACAACTTCCTGTAAGGCGGCCGACGTAGTATACCAATGGTGTTTTGTGTGCTCATTAACGAAGATGCTAAGTGTTTTTTGGACCATTGTTTACTTTGTAAAGTTGCACACCTTTATGAGAGATGTGTTCTTATAGACAACATTTGCTGTTCGCATTTGTGTTTCTACATCGTTAGCAAGTTTGGATCGCCAAATCTTGAATGACTGTCAACTAGTGAAATGACATTTGATCCGAGACATCAAAGCTTGTGTTAAAGGGCATGCCACATGAAGCCTCGATTGGAGGTTTGTTAACGTAAAAATCCCTTTCGTAGAAACCTCACTTTCTGTCCAGTCATGTGCGCGTTCACTTTGGTGTCCTAATGTTCCCCCAGATCTTACTTTGGGGTAGATTTTCATTGACTTATTTAATAATTACATTTTTAAATACCCAGTCATACAAGTAATATGAAGAATACAAATTATTTCAGGAAAATTAAATATTTACCATACGCAATTAATATATGTGTACACTATTCTTACATCATTGATATTCGTACTGCTATTTAATGGCACTGTTTAATGGGTAAATTAATTTATCAGAGTCAGAAATTCAACAAACAAACACACACACGGTTAGGCTTTCATTTGTGCATATAACATGAGTGGATCTATGGAAATTGCGGTGAATGCTTCTTCAGACGTGCGGAACTTCACAGGCTTTTGGCTGCTTTTATTTTTACTAACCACCAGCTCGCGCTGTTTTCGACACCCTCGAAGCTTTGAATCTTTCCCGAAACAGTCAGAAGAATGTCTCGGTGTTTCACGAGGCTGCATTTGCCCGTCACTCCTGTCAACTGTTGAATGAATGAGTGTCACGTCCTGCTTGTTTACTTTGAACCGGAAGACGCTCCCACTTTTGACGCAAGGCCTCATGGGGCGTAGGAAACTTGTGGATAACGTTACTTTAAAGGCTTGCCTATTGCGAAATGGAGCTTTGTGCTTGTGTATCCTACATATTTCATTCGGCACAAATCCAAATATTCCATAATATTTCCATATTTCCGATGAATCCAAATTATAACCCTGGTGAAAAAAACAGCATATGCTGGTAGCTATGTTTTGATGCTGGTTTATGCTGGTTCTTTGCTGGTTTATGCTGGTCCTTGACCAGCAACATGACCAGCATAAACCAGCAAAGGACCAGTAAAGGACCAGTAAAGGACCAGCTTAAACCAGCATCAAAACATAGCTACCAGCATATGCTGTTTTTTTCACCAGGGAAACTATTATTTAGTATGTAAATTATAGGCTTTGTACTTCAGTCGCGTTCCAACGTTGAAACAATGAGGCGTGCACGTTTAGTTAACTGTATTTTACTTTGATAAAATAACGTTACCAACTGTGCTCTCAAGATTGCAATGCTGGAAGCCTGGAACTAATATGTTTTGTGTGTGTGTGCGCTCTGGCTAAATCAAATATATTTCAAGTATTTATTCCTTGTATGTATATGTGTACTGCAGGTTATATATATAACATTATAATTTGATATAATATTTAGTATCTTCACATCTAGGTGGAAAAAATTATAATTTGTTAAACAGACTACTGTCTGTTCAAAATAAATGAAAAGGAACGTAGCATAGCAAGCATAGTAGATTTGTTTTTTTTTCCTGTTGTACTGAAATCGTATCGAATCGTGACCCCCAAACCGAGGTACGGTGACATCTATGTACCGTTACACCCCTAATATATACATATATATATATATATATATATGTAAATAAATAAATAATGTATATATATATATGTGTATATATATATATATATATAATTACTACATAAAAACATTTTGAAAAAGTAATTAATATGTTTTGATGCATTGTGTACTTTGAATATATAAAAATACATATGCTATTTTACATTTATTCATTCACTTTTAATATGTTACGTGTATTTGAATATACAGTACATATATTCTATGTACCTGTATACACATTTCACTAAAATGCTTTTATTTCATGTTCATGCGTATGGACTCTAACACTCTTACTTTAAAAGTCATTGTCTCTTTGTGACTGTGCATGTAGTTTTTGTTAAATCCATCTTTTGATGTGGTTGTTGTGATATAGCTGTCTTTTGATCATGTTTGGTGTGGTTAGTGTGGTCACATGCAGTCACATTGTCCGATAATGAAGCAGACGAACGACATGATGTTTCATGTTTGCGGAACAATGTAGCTTTTCAGAGGAGACGGTGCTATTTGTTTTGACTGATGTTTCGTCAAAGATAATTGGGTGCAGGAGTCATTTCATGGCAAAAGACTGTTGACAGTTTGTCTCTCGATTACATTTTTGCCTTTTTTCGGTTAAGCCTGTCTGAGTGTCTGTTTATCTTGGTGAACAATTCTGGTATAATTGAAACATCTCACTTTCAGTGACCTCTCCATGAGCTCCTAAAAGAACAAATGAAGCGTAAAATTAAACGGCTTTAGCAGCTCAGGAGCAGTTTTTGCTCCCAGTTTAACTTTGAAAGAATAAAACTGCAGCCATAACAAAATCATTACCTGACCTAGCAGTTAAATGCTAATGTTAACGGGTAACATTATTCTGCCTTTATAGACCTCTTTAAACAGAAAATGCTTACTGTTTGATGGCTGTCTAACGGCTAGCTCTGCAGGCATTATCCTTAATCAGAACAAATTCACTGGTTGAATGCTAATGCCAACGGCCTGCTGTCACCAGGCGTTACAGACATCTTTGATCAGAAAAGACTCACCGGTTGACTGCTAATGCTAATGGCTTGCTTTTTTCAGATGTTATTGACATCCTTGATCAGAATAGATTCACCAGTTGGATGCATATGTTAACTGTTAGCTTTTTCCAGGTATTACAGGAATTCTTCACCAGAACTGGTTGAATGCTAAAGTTAGCCTAATGGCTAACATTTTTTTTAGGTATTACAGACCTATAAATAAACTCACCCATTTCATCTCCTGGTGTTAGAAAACATTTACCAGGTGAAAGTTATTGCTAACAACTTTAACTATTACAAACTCACCAATTTAATGCTAATGCTAACTTACATTAGGTATACAGACCTCCTTGATAAAACAGACTCACCAGTTGAATGCTAATGCTAATAACTTTCTCTAGATTTCACTGACCTCCTTGAATGATACAAACTCACCAGTTGAATGCTAATGCTAATGCTAATTCTCCAGATATTACAGACCTCCTTGTTTAAAAGAAACTCACCAGAATGCTAATTTTAATTACTTTTTAGTAATAATACAGACCTATTTGATTGAAACAAATATAACAGTTGAATGCTAATGCTAACGGTTAACGTCTATTGACGTTACATAACCCCTTGATCAGAAAACATACAAATTTACCAGTTTAATGCTAATGGTCAGTGTTAGGTATTACATACGTCCTTTATAGGAACAAACTCACCAGTTGAAGGCTAATGCTAATGGTTCATTTTCTCTGGATTTTACAGAAGTCATTGATTAAAACAAATTCACCAGTTTGTTAATGGCTACTTTAGGTATTACAGACCTCCTTGTTTAAAACAGACGCACTAGTTGAATGCTAATGCTAGTAACTAGATTTTACTGACCTGCTTGATTGATACAAACTCACCAGCTAATGCTAACAGCTTTCTCCAGATATTACAGACCTCCTTGATTGATAGAAATTCACCAGAATGCTAATGTCAATGACTTTTTCCAGATTTTACTGATTGAAACAAATAAAAGTTAAATGCTAATGCTAGCAGTTAACTTTCTAGTGACGTTACAGACCCCCTTGATCAAAAAAACATACAAACCTACCAGTTTAATGCTAATGTTAATGATTACATTTGTCCAGATATTACAATATATAACAAGATATAACAGATATAACAAAACAGACTCACCAGTTGAATGCTATTGCTAATGGCTAAATGTCTTCAGGTATTACAGACCCCCTTGAATTAATCAAATTCAACAGTTAAATGCTAATGCCAACAGTTAACTTTCTACTGACGTCCTTGATAAAAAACCTTCTCACCAGTTAAAGGCTAATGCTAATGGTTAACTTCCTCTAGATTTTACTTAACTCCTTGAATGAGAGTGAACAGTTGAATGTTAATGTTAGCAGTTACTTTCTACTGACGTTACAGACTCCCTTTATCAGAAAACTTACAAAACTTACCAGTTAAATGCTAATGGTTAATGTTAGGTATTACATACATTCTTGATAAAAGCATACTCACCACTGAAGGCTAATGCTAATGGTTAACTTTCTATAAATTTTACTGAACTCTGTAAAACAAATTAACCAGTTTAATGCTCATGTTAATGATTGACTTTCTCTAGGTACACAGTAAAAAATAAAAAACAGTTTGAGTCAGCTTAAAATAATTTGTTACCCTGCTGCCTTAAAATTTTAAGTTCAGTCAAGTAAAATAAGTTTAGTCAACTTGAAATGTTAAGTTGTACTAAGTAACAATTTAGATATTTGTGTTTGCTAAACTTAACAGATGGGTAAGTAACCCAGCTGCCTTAAAATTTTAAGTTTATTCAACTCAAATATCTAAGTTGTCACTTAGTATAATTTAACATTTCAAGTTGAATAAACTTTTTTTGAGTTGACTGAACTTAAAATTTTAAGGAAGCCAGGTTACAATTTTAAGTTGACTCAACAAATTGTTTTTTACAGTGTAGTGCTCACCTCCTTGATCAGAACAGTCTTACAAGTTTAATGCTAATGACTACATTTCTCCATATATTACAGACCTTATTTAAAACAATCTCGCCAGTCGAATGCCATCGCTAATGGCTAAATATCTCCAGTTATTAAAGACCTCTCTGATTAAAACCAACTCAACAGTTAAATGCTAATGTTAGCGGTTAGCTGCCTACTGATGCTACAGACCCGCTTGATCAAAAAGCATACCAGTTAAATGTTAATGCATAATGTTAGCTATTACATACATCCTTGATGAAAACATACCCACCAGTTGAAGGCTAATGTTAATGGTTAACTTTTGAAAGATTTTATTGACCTCCTTGATTAAAATAAACAATGCTAATGCTAATAGTCGACCTTCTACTGATATTACAGACCCCCAGTACAAACTTACCAGTTAAATGCTGCTAGTTAACGTTAGGTATTGCATACCCCTGGTGAAAAAAACACCATATGCTGGTTAGGTATGATTTGATGCTGTTTTTTTGCTGGCCAAGGACCAGCATAAACCAGCAAAGGACCAGCTTAAACCAGCATCAAAACATGCCTACCAGCATATGCTGTTTTTTCAACCTTCTTTCAAAAACCTTCAGGTTAGTTATTTAGTTTAATGCTAATGTTAACAGCTAGATTCCATTGGGTATTACAGCCCTTCTCGATGAGGATATACTTACTAGTTGAATGCTAATGACTACATTTCTCCATATAGTACAGACCTCCTAGATTAAAACAAACTCAACAGTTGAATGTGTTAACAGCTAACTTTCTCCAGGCATTATTGACCTCCTGAATCAGAACCGACCCACAGGTTGAAGACTACTGGTGTTAGCTAACCTGCTAATTTTTGCAATAAAAGTTTAACATACCATTCTAAAACCCAGTTACCTACAGTAATCTTGGCTAATACTTTTCTCACGATCTGACACGTTTATGTAAATCAACTGTTGCTGTTTCTTGTTTGTTCGAGCCGTGGTGACACAGCTATGTATAGTATCCATGGTATCCAGGGGATGTGCCTGTGCATTGTAGTGTCGCATACCTAGCGTGGTTACGCTTTTAATGTGCAGGTGTGTTCAGGTGGGGCTTCCACCGTCTTTCTACACACACTTGGTGATTAGACTTATGATTATGTTTTGTAGAGATGAAGTCAATAAGTTCACGGAACTTTACATGCTTACAATAAATGGCGTGTTTGTGCATGTTTTGAAGACATCAGTCATGGAAAAGGAAATTAATCATAAACAGAATGGAAAATCATTTATTGTGAAAAGACAGTTCTATAGTAACACCCTGCACTTATATATCTTATATCTCTATATGATTATATTTACTTTCTCACATGACTAAGTCCAGTTCAGCTAGTTGAAACTTTTCTCAACATGCTGTTTAAGATGCTGCAGAAGTCGGATTATCTTGACGGTTTCTTTTTGTTTGACAGACATGATGGTGATAGATTAATGCTAAAGTACCAGGGTTTCCCATTAGTTTACTCCCATTATAATACTGGTTTAGTACTACAAAAAGATATGGTTGTGTGGAAGACTAAACAAAATGACTTTCAAAGTGCAAAGCTTTGAAAGGCTGTACCCGAGACATGCTTGTGTCAATAAACATGATGAGACAGACCGTATCGTGTCTGCCAAAGTGTTTAAACTGAATTATAGCCCATAATTATCGTCTCACATACAGTAAATAGAGCTGACATGACATGGGTAGTTGACATGCAGGTTTTTTTGTTAAGATACACATTTAAAAAGCATTTAAAAAGCATTTAGGTATTCAAATCTTAGATGTTTACTAAGATCCTTTTATTATGTTGAAACCTACAATAATATCAGTAAGTGTAATATATTTGAAGTCATCATTTATTGGGTACTTTCAATTTTTTTTTTAAAGTGAAGTTTAAAAAAGTACATTTATTTTATGTTTTCTTTGTAAATCATGAAACTTCATGTAAAAAGAAATTGTGTCCCGTATTTGCATGTCACTACCGAGTGTTTTAGTCCATTGGCTGAGACGGCATTTCACTAGTGACATCTTTGTTTTTTGGGTTTTATCCCATAACATGATCAGTACAGAAACATTTGGTGGCCTTTCGGTTGTGACATCTTTGTTTTTTTGGGTGATGTCCCATAAAATTGTCACTACCAAAACAGTCATGACCGAAACTTTTGGTGGCGTTGCGGTATTGACATCATTGGGGTTTTCTTTGGTGTTATCCAAAAAGAATTGTCACTACCGAAACATTTGGTCGCATTTCGGTTGTGACATCTTTATTTTTTGGGTTTTATCCCATTAAATCGTCACTACCGAAACAATTGGTGGCGTTTCGGTTGTGACATCTTTGTTTTTTGGGTTTTATCCCATAAAATTGTCACTACCGAAACATTTGGTCGCATCTCGGTTGTGACATCTTTGTTTTTTGGGTTTTATCCCATTAAATCATCACTACCAAAACATTTGGTGGCGTTTCGGTTGTGACATCTTTGTTTTTTTGGAGTGCTATCCCATAACATTGTCACTACCAAAACGTTTGGTCGCATTTCGGTTGTGACATCTTTGTTTTTTGGGTTTTATCCCATTAAATCATCACTACTGAAACATTTGGTGGCGTTTCGGTTGTGACATCTTTGTTTTTTGGGTTTTATCCCATAAAATTGTCACTACCGAAACAATTGGTCGCATCTCGGTTGTGACATCTTTGTTTTTTGGGTTTTATCCCATTAAATCGTCACTACCGAAACATTGGTGGCATTTCGGTTGTGACATCTTTGTTTTTTGGGATGCTATCCCATAAAATTGTCACTGCCGAAACATTTGGTCACATTTCAGTTGTGACATCTTTATTTTTTGGGTTTTATCCCATTAAATCGTCACTACCGAAACATTTGGTGGCATTTCGGTTGTGACATCTTTGTTTTTTGGGATGCTATCCCATAAAATTGTCACTGCCGAAACATTTGGTCACATTTCAGTTGTGACATCTTTATTTTTTGGGTTTTATCCCATTAAATCATTACTACTGAAACATTTGGTGGCGTTTTGGTTGTGACATCTTTGTTTTTTGGGTTTTATCCCATAAAATTGTCACTACCGAAACATTTGGTCGCATCTCGGTTGTGACATCTTTGTTTTTTGGGTTTTATCCCATTAAATCATCACTACCGAAACATTTGGTGGCGTTTCGGTTGTGACATCTTTGTTTTTTTGGAGTGCTATCCCATAACATTGTCACTACCAAAATGTTTGGTCGCATTTCAGTTGTGACATCTTTGTTTTTTGGGTTTTATCCCATTAAATCATCACTACTGAAACATTTGGTGGCGTTTCAGTTGTGACATCTTTGTTTTTTGGGATGCTATCCCATAAAATTGTCACTACCGAAACATTTGGTCGCATCTCGGTTGTGACATCTTTATTTTTTGGGTTTTATCCCATTAAATCGTCACTACCGAAACATTTGGTGGCATTTCGGTTGTGACATCTTTGTTTTTTGGGATGCTATCCATAAAATTGTCATAAAATTGTCACATTTCAGTTGTGACAAACATTTGGTCACATTTCACATTTGTGACATCTTTATTTTTTGGGTTTTATCCCATTAAATCGTCACTACCGAAACATTTGGTGGCGTTTCGGTTGTGACATCTTTGTTTTTTGGGATGCTATCCCATAAAATTGTCACTACCGAAACATTTGGTCGCATCTCGGTTGTGACATCTTTGTTTTTTGGGTTTTATCCCATTAAATCATCACTACCGAAACATTTGGTGGCGTTTCGGTTGTGACATCTTTGTTTTTTGGAGTACTATCCCATAAAATTGTCACTACCAAAACGTTTGGTCGCATTTCAGTTGTGACATCTTTGTTTTTTGGGTTTTATCCCATTAAATCATCACTACTGAAACATTTGGTGGCGTTTCAGTTGTGACATCTTTGTTTTTTGGGATGCTATCCCATAAAATTGTCACTACCGAAACATTTGGTCGCATCTCGGTTGTGACATCTTTATTTTTTGGGTTTTATCCCATTAAATCGTCACTACCGAAACATTTGGTGGCATTTCGGTTGTGACATCTTTGTTTTTTGAGATGCTATCCCATAAAATTGTCACTGCCGAAACATTTGGTCACATTTCAGTTGTGACATCTTTATTTTTTGGGTTTTATCCCATTAAATCGTCACTACCGAAACATTTGGTGGCGTTTCGGTTGTGACATCTTTGTTTTTTGGGATGCTATCCCATAAAATTGTCACTACCGAAACATTTGGTCGCATCTCGGTTGTGACATCTTTGTTTTTTGGGTTTTATCCCATTAAATCATCACTACCGAAACATTTGGTGGCGTTTCGGTTGTGACATCTTTGTTTTTTGGAGTACTATCCCATAAAATTGTCACTACCAAAACGTTTGGTCGCATTTCAGTTGTGACATCTTTGTTTTTTGGGTTTTATCCCATTAAATCATCACTACCGAAACATTTGGTGGCGTTTCGGTTGTGACATCTTTGTTTTTTGGAGTACTATCCCATAAAATTGTCACTACCAAAACGTTTGGTCGCATTTCGGTTGTGACATCTATGTTTTTTGGGTTTTATCCCATAAAATTGTCACTACTGAAACATTTCGTCGCATTTCGGTTGTGACATATTTGTTTTTTGGGTTTTATCGCATAAACTCATCACTACCGAAACATTTGGTGGCATTTCGCTAGTGACATCTTTGTTTTTTGGGGTGATGTCCCATAAAATTGTCAACAAAACAAGTCATCATTGGTAGTGAGAAAAATGAACACATAATCCTTTATTTGGGGAAATTAAACACTTTTGTACAGTTATGCAGTTTTTATTAGCAATTTGTATTTTAGTATGTTTTAGCATGTGGGTTAAAAATTCTGTAATGTAATGTGGTCGCTGTACAAAATTTGCTATGTGGCTCCTTCAAAATCATATTCAGTGAAAGGAGACCCTCACTCGGGCCCGTCTGAGCCTCTGGGCCCTATCTGTGCTTCCTGTTGCTACGCCCCTGCAAATACATTTGAATAAACCAGGTGTGTGTCAAAAACACGACTACTACAACTACTGCTAAGTGCCAGAGTGACAAAGCTGATGTATGATCTCATTTGGCTGAAGAGTGTAGACAGGTGGGATGAGCGGGAACTTACGGGCCTCATAAAACACCACAGGTAGTGTGTCACCTTCCGGATCTTAAAGTTGACATGTCCGAGTTGACAGCTTTTGTTTTGTTTTTCCAGTAAGCCACCTTGTAATTCAACTGCCGGACAGGTAGCCGCATGTCAGCAGTCATTACCTGTTTGTAATTACTTGCACTCCCATTTCAGACGACTCGTGAGACCACGTTGTTTTCTCATGGAGCAATGCCGGGGGGGCAGAACAGGTCGGACGGCATTCCCTGTCCCGTGAATTCTGTTCTGTGGTGTTCAGGCAACCAGATGCGTCGACACCCTAGAGCCAGATGTGTGGGGCGGGACGGGTGCAGCTAGACGGACTCTCACCTTACTGCGACTGCTACACTTCAATGACTCGTATCTGACGGGAAATCACCAGGGCAGGGACAGCGGAGGAGAAAGGGGTGGGACGGGCAAGGGCGTGTTGGTAAGTCAAATGGCTTTTGTTTTGTTTTCCTCTGATGATTGTGCTCTCTGAAGATGTAGCTGCGCAAACGTCATTTGGTTCGGTAGATCAAACGCAGTGAAACTGGCAGAGCATTTATCATCATGATGTTTGCGCAACTGCGTTTGTACATATAACTCTTATATAGTGTGTTTTGCTGAGTCAATAAGTCATTCTAGTTGCACCATTTGAGTTTGTATGCATGTTAGTTTTCTCCTTCATTAGTTTGTCTCAAAGTCTGCAAGTATTTTTTAATTCATTTAAGTGACCTTGTGCTTAACAGCATTTTCTCTGAAGTAACAGGCAGACAATTATTATGATATTATAAAAACACATGTAAATCACTTCCCAAAAGCAACTCCAGGTCAGATACAGAGAAAAAGTCTGCACAAGTCTTGCCTCCACATCATTGTGACAGGCCCATTTTATATAATTATATTATATTATATTATATTATATTATATTATATTATATTATTATACCAAAAATATATTTCTATTTTTACTTGTACCAGTGAATTTATTCAAGCTGATTGAATCACAAAAGCTGCGGCCTTCAAATTATTGGTTTGAGTAGGTGAGTGTGCATTATAATATTTAATAATAAAAAGTGTATTATTATTATTATTATTATATGTAGTGTTATAATATAGAATTTTTATATTTATACATATTTTTATACACACACACACACACACACACACACATAATTAAATGTATTTTTAAATTAAAAATGTAATTTCATATTAAAATATATACAACATATACAATATATTTTAGAAACAAAGAACATGTATATTACACTAATATTTTATAGTTTTTATATAAAATATGTATTATACATGTTAAAGTTTATTAAATTAAATATATAGAAATGGAATGTGTTATATTATTTAATGATAATCATCATTTGTATTATTTATTATTATTATATGTAGTTTTATAATATAGAATTTTATTTATTTATATATGTAACTTCATACATTTTATATATATATATATATATATATAAAATTAAATTTAAATTTTAATTAAATATGATATTTTATCTTATAAAATATATCTAATATATAAATATATACAATAGTATTAAAAATAAAAGAATATTATTAATATATATTACACTTGTATTTTGTAGTTTTTATATAACATTTATATTATACATGTTAGAATATGCTACATTAAATGTATATCATTTGAGTGTCCATTGTATTATTTAATAATAATAATACAAATAATAATTTATTATTATTATTATTATTATTATTATTATATTTAGTTTTATAACAGATAATTTTTATAATACATATGTCATTTTAAACAGTTTAATACAACAGTTTAATTAAAAAAATATTTTAAATTCAATTTCAAATTTCATATTATAAAATATATACCACATATAAATATATACAGTACATAGTAAAAACAAAGGACATATGTTTTGTAGTTTTTTTTTATATAAAATATGCATTATGCATGTTAGAATTGATTTAATTAAATGTATATAAATTGTGTCTGCATTATATTATTTAAAAATAATAATAAAATGTAGTTTTATAATATAGAATTTTATATTACATATGTAATTTTATACATATAAAATGAATTTGTATATTATATTGAATATGTATTATACATGTTAGAATTTGCTAAATAAATGTATATACATTGAGTGTACATTGTTATATAACAACAAAAACAATAATAATATATAAATGTATAAATAAATATATAAAATTACATTTAATTTTAAATTAAGTGTCCAATTTTATATGATAAAATATATATAAAATATAAATATACACAATACATTTAGGTATTATAAAATGTCATTTAAATTACACTTAAATTTTAATATAACACAATAATTAAACTAATAATTATATATATATATATATATATATATATATATACGTATATACATATATATTAAATACATAAAGCATTATACTGTATGTATTTATATATTGTATATTTAAATGTTACAAATATATATATATATATATATATATATATTTTTTTTTACAATTTATTCAATTATTAAAAAGTGAATGTAATACGTAACTATGGTTAAATAAATAAATTGCTTTTTTAGTATTAATTCAAAAGTTTACTACATTGCTTGAAATCGTAAGCCCTGTCTCATCTCCTCATTTACAATATTAAAACCCATAGATGTGTGCATAGCCCAGACAAAATAAAGTACAGTCAACGTTCCCCTCTGCACGGCGGCTGCTGCTTTCTCCTCTAACACAAATGCAAAAATGTTTTTGCTAATCTGCATGATTTTAGTGAAGCGCTCAAGCTGCAAAGCACTTTGTATGTTGTAAGTATGCCCTGAAGCTCTGAGACATGCCTGGACGTCTCTCATCTGTACCGAAGACGAGTTCAACTAGACAGAAAAAACGATTAGGTAGAAGATACGAATGCTAGAATCACACATATGCAAACACCCTATGGCGATACAAACCAACTGCACGCAATATGAGCCACGAAAGCCGGCGCAAACAAAAACACGCCAAATCCTTTACAACTCTACAACACAAATGGACTTTGACCTGTGCAGTGTGTGACTGTGTGTTAATGTGTCCGTTGTCCCTAATCCAGGATCAGCGTTTACATAAGCACCAGTAAAACCCGTGACACAAATTGTGGCCTGTTGCTTTTCACCTACGCACGAGGCCGGCGGGACCCTGGTGGGCCCCTCGTTCCCGTTCCACACCCCCAGTACCCCGAGGACTGAGGTAAGGCCTCGTCCCAGTCCGTAGGAGCCACGTCGACGGTCGTATTCATGCAAAATATTTACTCTGTAAACACCCGGTTGTCTTAGACGTGGCAGGACGGGCTCTGAGACATTTCGTTTCGTTTCGTCTAGGCCCATGGAGGGATTCGAAGAGCCGAAATTGGCCCTGAGGGGCCTGAACGAACGTCTGAAGGGGTTCCTGGAGCACGTGAATCAGTTGGAGCGGACCAACGGCGAGTTGGAGGAGCAGATCGCGGAGTGGGGATTGAGGAACGTGGCTCCGCTGCGGGACAGGAGCGACAAGGAGGCGCTGGCACAAGAACTGCGAGCTCAGGTGAATTTTTCGTGCTCATTACCTGCCCTGTTTTCTGTTGTCTTGCCTGGCACATTATGTTTAATGTCCTGAGGAGCTTTTCATGTGACCCTGAAAAACCCCTCACACTGGCTCTGAGGTTATGAGTCTAATTAAGACATTAAATGCATGTTTTTTCTCAAATGCATCGTCTTCTGTAGTGTTTCTTAATTCAGCCCCTGGGGGCCCTGCTGCACATTTAAGGTGTCTTGGTATGTCGACACACCCAAATCAGGCCTTAGAACTTTAGACAATATTTTAAATCAGGTGTTTTGGATAAGAGGCATCAAAAATGAGCAATTCTGGTGGCCCTTAGGAGTTGGTCAGACCCAAAATCTGTGCAGCAGATGATGCAAGATGATGAATATGTGCGCTATGTCATACAATGTGTTTTGCATACTATTTTTAATACTGTTTAGCAGTACGCACAGTATCCTGTACTGTACCACTCATTGGTGTAGTTTGCCATATGACTATTACCTTTGACTTCATAATTAGATGCATAAGTAATATACTAAGAATATGTTTGGAACAGCATACTACTCAATACTACTCAAACTGGTTTTAGTATATAGTATGCATACTGTGCAGCATGTAATAATTGAATGACATCTGTTTACGGTTAAATGTATATATTATGCCATACTATTCTGTTTGCATACTATTTTGAATACTCTTTTGCAGTATGCAAAGTGTGCTGTTGTGCACTACTCATTATTTATGCAGTATGCATTATGATAATGATATGATATTATGTGATATACTATACATTATGATATTATGTGATATACTAAGCACACTACTTTTTGCACTGTATATGCATGCAGTAATCAGATGATATAATACAATACTACTGTACTACACATAATTACGTAAAAAAGTATGAGTAGTGTGCAGTATGTTAATTGTCTAAAGTATGCCAATATTCCATATAGATGCAATATTTAGTTTGCAAACATGTTTGATACTAAGGATATGTCTTTAATAGCATACTACCACACAACACATGCGATTTTTGTAGCATGCAGTACATAGATAGTGAGATAAAAAAATTGTATTAGACAGCAATGTATCATGTAAATTAGCATGATTATTTTGGCATACTATATTTAGCACATTGTGAGCCGTACGTCATATACAACATACTAATATTCAATTCCGAACATGGCCTAAAACCAATATGACCTGCTTGAGTCTTATTGACTAGCAGTTTGTGTTAGTATTATCTGTACAAACACATACACATTCACTAGTAGCATTACTAATTTATTTTATCCCCTTTTAAATACATTATATATGAGAATGACTTTCACTAACAAAGACAATGATTAACTGTATATTATGCTGTCACAATGACACATGAATCATCAAAATGGCAGCCAGCCAGTCAAAATGTGCTAAGCTAATATAACACGCCATGAGAAAAAACACAACCTTCCACCAGCCTTTAGAAAGTCATTCTGCAGATAAACACGCAATTCAGAGTTTGTGAAAATGTCTCATCAAGTCAACAGCAAAGAGGGATAATGGTTAATACTGAGTCCAGTGCATTGCATTGTGGGAAATACAAACAAAAGTTTTGTTCTGGAGTTCTGGTTTATACTGCACATATTTAGTAGATCAGCCGAGGATAGTGACATAAAAATCACATACTGTGCATAGTAGACATAATATATTCTTCTGAAATAGTATAGATAGCATGCTAATATGCTAGTTGGAACACTTCAGACACAGCCAAGTTTTTAGGCTTTTAATTTTAGGTTTGTAATTAGAACCATACTATATAATTGAGTCTAAGGATGTTCAAAATGCAATATTAGTGTACTACTTATATTATTTCTGCAATACGTAGTATTGGAACTTTGTAGAGCGTGCCAATATATTGCATTCATGCAATAATTACATGACAAACTATATATCTGAATCTAAGAATGCGTTTATATTAGTGTACTACTCATACTATTTATGCAGTATGTAGTATGTATGCCAATATTCTGTATGCATGCAATAATTAAATGACATGCTATATATGTTTAAAATTAAGGATATGTTCAGAATCCCATACTATCATACTCTGCATACTGTGTTTGCAGTTTGCAATATGTAAACATTTTAAATTCAAGGTTTAGGATTTGTTTGTTCTCTACTACTCTTATACTACTTTTTTTGCATCCTGTTTTGCCTACTCTTTAATACTATTTTGAAGTATGCACTAGGTACATTATACTGGGTACAATATGCATGCAGTATGCTATATTTGAGACTAAGGATGTATTTAGAATGCTATACTATCTACTGCTATGCTATCTTAATACTCATACTATTGTTGCACTACACTTTATAAGATACTAAGAATACGTTTGGAATGGCACCCTGCTCATACAGTTTAATAATAATTTTAGTAATGACATTATTTATTTAAGATTAAGAGCAATGTTCATTATGGTATACTATTTTTGCATATTATTTTCAATAATCTTTTGCAGTCTTTTCTTTCTCTTTTCTTCTTTTTCTTTTTTTTTCAGTATGCACAGTATACTGTTTAGTACTGCTCATACTCATTTATGCAGTATGCATTATGATAACTTTGAATATTTTGTTTCAGTCAGTATTTAGATGGAATACTATATATGCTACTTAGAAAATGTTTGAAATGGCATACTACCATACTACTCATACTATTTTTAGAATACAGTATGCGTACTGTGCTGCATGTAACAAGTCTATTAATTCTGTTTTCAAAATTAAGAATATGTCGTTGTGGCATACTATTGTTACTATGTTATGTTGAATACTCTTTTGCAGTATACAACGTATACTGTTCTGAACTACTCATACTATTTATGCAGTATGCATTATAGTACCTTTGAATATTCAGTTTCAGTCAATAATTAGATGTCATTTTATATATGATACTAAGAAAATGTTTGGAATAGCATACTACTATACTACTGTAGTATATTAACTTTGTAGAGTGTGTCAATATTCTGCATGCATGCAATAATTAGATGACAAACTATGTATTTGAATCTAAGAATTAGTTCATTATGTCATATTAGTGAAATAATCATACTATTTAAGTGTAATAATCATACTATTTATGCAGTGAATAGTATTTTAGCTGTATGCATGCTATAATTAGATGGCATACCATATATTTAAGATACAATATTCATGCAGTAATTAGATGGCATGCTGTAATTTACTCTTGACATTACTCTTTTGCATGCTATTTCTTTAAAACTCTTTTTCAGTATGTACAGTACAATCCATGCAGCAAATAGAGGCATTGCAAGACATTTTAATAATTTAATAATTCATAATTCAAGATGAATGATTTGTTTGTTATGGCATACTACTCTTTTTGCATGCTATTTTGCATACTCTTTAATACTATTTTGAAGTATGTACTATGTACATTGTACAATATGCAAACAGTAATTAGTTGGCATCCTACATTTGAGACTAAGCATGTGTTTAGAATTCCATACTATCACACTACTCATTCTATTTTTGCAGTATACAGTATGGATATACTGTACAGGTTTTAATTACATAACATTCTATACTCAAGATGAAAGATTTGTTTATTATGGCATGCTACTCTTTTGCATGCTATTCAGTATACTTATTAATACTCTTTTCCAGTATACACTATGTACAGTCCATGCAGTTATTAGATGGCACTATATGTTTAAGACTAAGGATATGTTAAGAATGCCATACTACTATACTACTCAAACTATTTTTGCAGTGTACAGTATGCAAACTGTGCATCATTGCATGACATTAAATTCAAGATCAATGATTAGTTTGTTATGGCATACTACTCTTTTTGCATGCTATTTTGCATACTCTTTAATACTATTTTGAAGTACGCACTGTGTACATTGTACAATATTGCAGATGAAAGGTTTGTTCATTATGGCATACTACTCTTTTGCATGCTATTTTGCATACTCATTGAAACTGTTTACCAGTATGTACTATGTACAGTATACTTGGTACAATGTGCATGCAGTATTAGATGGCATACTATATATTTAAGACTAAGGATACATTCAGAATGCCATACTGCTATACAACTCATACTATTTTTGCAGTATACAGTATGTAAACTATTTAGCATTGCATGACATTTTAAGGATTAATGATTTGTTTGTTATGGCATACTACTTTTTAGCATACTATTTTGCATACTCTTTAATACTATTTTGAAGTATGCACTATGTACATTGTACAGTATTGAAGATGAAAGGTTTGTTCATTATGGCATACTACTCTTTTGCATGCTATTTTGCATACTCATTAAAACTGTTTACCAGTATGTACTATGTACAGTATACTTGGTACAATGTGCATGCAGTATTAGATGGCATACTATATATTTAAGACTAAGTATACGTTCAGAATGCCATACTACTATACTACTCATACTATGTTTGCAGTATACAGTATGTAAACTATTCAGCATTGCATGACATATTAAGGATTAATGATTTATGGCATACTACTCTTTTTGCATACTATTTTGCATACTATGTATATTGTACAACATGCAAGCAGTAATTAGTTGGCATGCTACATTAGAGACTAAGGATGTGTTCAAAATGCTATACTATTATACTACTCATACTATTTTTGCAGTATACACTATGTATAGTATACTGTACAGCTTATAATAATTACATAAGATCCTATATTCAAGATAAATATAGATGATTTGTTCATTTTGGCATACTACTCTTTTGCATACTATTTTACATACTCATATTTTGATTTTTCATTATGGCATGCTTCTCTTTTGCTTACTATTTTGCATACTCATACTCGTACTGGGTACAATATGCATACAGTAATTAGATGGCATACTATATATTGAAGACTAAGGATACGTTCAGAATGCCATACTACTATACTACTTATACTATTTTTGCAGTATACAGTATATAAACTGTGCAGCATGCAATAATTACATGACATTTTTATATTCATTGATGTTCATTATGACATACTACATTTTTGGATACAATTTTGTATAGTCTTTTTAATCGACTAAGGTTTGCAGTCTGGTGGTTTGAATTCTGTGGGACTAACAGGTATTTTAATTGACTACCACATGGCTGTTAACCAGATGCTTAACACCTGTGCTTCCTAAAAACCTTCCAGTGCCTGTGGCCATACTGACTTGCGAAAGATTGTTAATCCTTTTAGTACCTCGGGGTCGGCTTTCGCATCTGACTTGATCTTTGACCCTAATGTAATAATAGCCTGCTTAAAGATTTGCAAAAATGCAGATAACACAGTTTAAAACTTCCTTGTGTTGTTTTATGTGACAGATAGCTAACTACTTTATGTGCTCTGGGGGGAAAAAAAACAATCAATCCGTCAAGATACAATCAATGCATTGAGCAATATGCACAATGGACATTAAGTGAAAAATCCTGGGAGCGTTTAAGTCTTCATAACTTCCTTCAGTAGTGGTATTTTCATAAACTAAGTCTGTCAATCAGTAGACAGGCAGAAAAACTGCATGCTGATGCACACCTACATACATACACCCTGATCTTTCACGCTGAGAATTCAGAAATGATTTTTTGTTCCCATGATTAGATGGGTGTTGACAGCCATTTATCTTCAACGAGCCTTGTACATTCCTAATAAGTTTTGTTTCACAATTTTGATCAAATTGCCCCAGAGGGTAATTTCTGCCCACAAGCAATTATAATGTACTTTATCTTGATTTTTCCTGCTAATTCTCCTTCTTATATGTTTGTTTTGGCAGGTTAGGATGATCATAATGGAAAATGCAGAAGTTTTGTTACAATCCAATGCAGTAAAACTCAAGGCAGCATATTTAAAGACCAGGTTAGAAACTTTCAGTAACTTTTTTTTTAGTTAAAGGTCAAGTAGTTTGCATTTCGGGATACACTACCCAACCCAGTGTGTTCTGTAACTTGTCCAAATGTTGCATGCCAGAAAATTTGCATACTGTGCAGTGTATTCAGAATACAGTCTCCATTCCATGCCAATAGAATATTTCACCCAAAACAACAAAATGTTGTGATTTGAACATCTGATCGCCCTCTTGTGGTGGGAAACAGCAAGTGCCTGGAAACAACAGCGAAGGCTTGATAATGAATTAATTTAAATAAATTGACCAATATGACACATCATCTATTACATGAGGTGGAAAGTTCTCAGATGGACAATTTTCCTAGAAAGTCAACGCTTTGGTTATATATGAGCGTTTTTTAAATAATTGTGGGTGTGCATTGACAGTGTTTGTTTAAACGTGAAACATGAAATAATTATGACTCATTTTTCAATTTAAAAAAATGTGTTGATAAAAATACGTCAGCGTTTGATTGTGTACTTTCACTGTAAGTGTGTTTCTGTCAGCACTTTCTTTGGTATGTTTATATAAACTAAATAAGGATTTTTCCTAAATTAGGAATCAGTAGAACTGAACCTGTATTTAATGCAGAAAATATTTAAGGTGGTGTTTCCTCAACAGGGGTTTTAGGAAATCAAAAACATGTTTTATTTTTAAATGTGTTTTCATTTTAAAAAGCTTTATATAAATACAAATGTAGTCCATTGCATGTCTTTCATTTAGATATCTAAGTATGCGTATGTGTGTGTAGGTGTGAGACCGAGGAGAAACTCCGTCTCCTAAAAGAGCAGGAGATGTCACAGCTGAAGCTAAAGAAGAAAGAAGTGGAAATGGCCAACACTCTCTTGGAAAAGCAGCTTTATGAATCCCAAAATGAGCTACAGCAAATCATGGAGGAACATGAGGTGGAGACACAACTGTTTGGTCGAATGTCAGTTAGTGATTGTGGCTAATTGTGCAATTGTGTGCCACTGTGCATGTGGTGTTCTGTCACTCATATTAAGCATTTAACGAGAGAAACCTTGACGTCTGTCTTTAGTAAAAATACTTGTTGAAAATGTTCCCTAATGTCTTAACGCCAAGTTGCGGTTAGCCTCGAGGAAAGGGTGTGTGTGGGGAATGGTGGATCTGATCTTACAGAACCTTCAATTATAATGTAAGACATTATTTTTTTATAGATTTTGCTAGTAATACAGTGTATTTGGACATCTTGTGTCCTTTTCATTTGTGCACAATTATTACCCTGATAGCACACATACATCACAGAGACGTCTATTTGCACAGAGACGTCTTTTACATCTGCAAGACATATTTAGTGTTTGCTCATCTGCACTACGTCTATTGGACGTTTCCTGTCAGATGTCAAATAGACGCATATTAGATGTCTTTTAAGATGTTTATGATTTAGAATGTATGTAAAACTGACATTTTACAGACGTCTGTCAGACGTTTGTATACAGCAGATGCTTTCCAGATCAAGCGACCTTTAACAGACATCTTGCAGACGTACATGTGTTATCTGGGTATCTGCGCAAATAGTAAAGACATCCCAGTAGTATCTGCAAGAGGTCTATTAAAGATCACTTGATCTGGAAAGCATCTGCTGTGTACAAACATCTGACAGACATCTGTAAGATGTCAGTTTTACATACATTGTAAATCATAAACATCTTAAAGACATCTTATAGACGTCTATTTGACATCTGATAGGAAACGTCCTATGGATGTATTGCAGATGAGCAAACACTTGAAAAAATACATCTTGTAGATGTCAAACAGACGTCTCCGTGATGTACGTGTGCTATCTGGGATAGCTTTGGCGCAACCAATGCGCTAATTTTTATTTATTTATTTTTTGACCAATTTGACCAAACTGTTTGTCGCCAACAAAACCAAAAAGTTGACTGAGAAAAAAAAGGCAGATATCGGTATTCATACACTGTTGTAGTTGCTTCAATTTGTCAGTAACAAAGTTTCACCCCCAGTGTAAGTAGCTCCTTAAGAATGAACTGTTTCAATTGATGTGAACTGATCTTTAGCATTACTTTTCTGAGGAAAAGCAACATCCATCATGTTTATATAACCTCACCCTGAATAGGGAGGCCAAATATTCAATGAATGCAAGTACGGACAAATTAATTTAGGTTGTAGATGTCAAATTGAGACATTGTTGTCATTTTGGACTCGGGAATAAGTGTTTTCATCAAAGATGAAGGAAATTTGAATTCCTCATGAGAGGATCCCTTTAAATTCTCCTCTTCCTCCCTCTCATTTTCCACCCCCTCTCTCTCTCGTTGGCTGACAGAGAGAGCTGGATCAGCACCAGTGGCGAGCAGTAGAGGAGTGTGATAGAGTGCTAGCGCAGGTTGCTGCAGGAGAGGATGGCAGAGGAATGGATCTCTCCCGGACCAGCACCCAGTGCGACCACTCCAGCCCAGCCCAGAGCAGCCCTGACTCAGCCACACCACCAAATTCAGCCCCAGGCTCTTGCCCCACTTCACAGAGAAGGCCCCGAAAGGATGAGACCAGCCCCACAGCTGCGTTTCCGCCACAGGTATGAGTATTCGCCCTCTCTCTCCTTCAAACACTCTCTACGGTCTGCTGGCCAGGGCACTGCAGAGCGGTCATACTGTGTGTGTGTGTGTGTGTGTGTGTGTGTGTGTGTGTGTATGTGAGTGTGTGTAAGTGAAAAGACTGCTAGGCATCCATTATTACTCAAAACAGAATTAGGGATGTCAATCCTATTGAGCATAACCATCATCAGTTCTCTGTTCTCATCAGTAGGTGATTCTTTATTTGTCTCCCAGTGTGCTTGAGCAGAATTTATACCCTCGCAGAAAAACATGGGCCATCAGCCTCGTAACTCTCCTTGAAAAACAACAACACACTGCAGCTTGTCTTTACAAATGCCTACCATCTTGGTACAATGGTAAATTAAAAGAATCAAGACAATGGTGCTCCAAGGTACTTGGTAGGTGTCCAAAAGTATTCTGGTGCCATTGAACATGGTCCAAAAAACAAGGTATTACTATGGTACATGTTCCAAAACTGAAAAACATGGTAACACCAAAGTAAACAGAGTAATAAGTACTGTTCAATAAGACTTTTGGAACAAGACATGCATATGCATAACACATGCATATAATTTTCCATTTCTTTGGAACTGTGCAGTCATTCCTATCAGATCGAGACTGAACTGATTCCTAGACTGATATACGTCAACTCAGACCACAATAGCATAGTTTTCTTTAGTGTGATCTACTAATACTCACTGACATCCCTTTTAGCACATAACTTAATTTTGGGGTGTAAATCATGGATAATTAAATAAATATTCCAGAGAAGCGATGCATTAAAGTCATTTTACGATGAGTATGAGGTATCCAAAGGCACGGTGTGATGAAACCTCAATGGTAAGCAATACGAAAAAGGCTCAAATACATATCGAGATTTATTGTACTCTGTGGTATTCTTATGTATACACTGTGTGATGTGATGATGATTTTTTTTTTGTGTGTGAAGGTGAGAGCAGGTGACGAGGCCTTGAAGGAGGCACGAGCCGAGCTCGCGGAGGCCAGAAAGCGGTGGCACCGTCTGCAGGTGGAAATCGAATCGCTACATGCCTTGGTGCGTTTGGTTCCCACAGACATGCCCACAGACACACCCAGACGCACACACTTCAATTCAGAAACATGTAGACACACCTAAACACACACACACTGTTGAACCCATTCCACCTTAATACATAATACTCCAATTAGAATAGCACTTATTGCTACACAGGGCATATACAGGTTTTAATTTCTGCCAGAACAAGCCAGATCTGAATCTGGCACCTCTGTAATCCGTTAACTGTACATTAACACTTGGCCTCTAGGGAATGGACTACAGATCCCTGCTGGATTTGTCGTAACTCATTGTTCCGATACCTCGTAATATAAATTATATATCGTAATATAAAAATAAAATAATATATCAAGTACTGCGGATAACCACAAATTGTTAACAAATACTAGTTTTGTCATAAAATATTTTGGTACTACATTGAAGGTGCCATGTTATACAAGTTAAGCCTTGGAAATCTAATCCATGTCCTTAGTGTTGGTAGAGCCATGTTCTGCCACTTGATCCCCAGTTCATGAACTATAGAATTATTGGGATTATTGTGTCCTTGATCAAGATACTATATGATAGTGGTGTTGTGGATAAAACTCGAGGCTGATGCTCCACAAAGCATGACTCACATTGCACTTCCATTGCACCTTTGAGCCAACATCTGAATCACAGATTTATCCAGTAGTTCATTGTCACTTTCTGGAACACTGTTGGTTTGATCTGTGCAATGAGGAATCCTTGAGTCATCACCACGGTGTCAAGCTTTTCAGCTCCAGGTTCATTCAGGGGGTTTGACAAACACCATCCAAGATGAGCCATCATTAGTGTGCAAGGCACCTAATCCCAGATTGGTCAAGGGCAGGGGTAGGCAAGTTCAGTCCTAGAGAACCGCAGTCCTGCAGAGTTCAGCTTCAACCTCAAAAAAAAAAAACTTACCTGCCTATAGCCTCAGTAATCCTGAAGACATTGATTAGCTTGTTCAGGTGTGTTTGATTAGGGTTTGAGCTGAACTCTGCAAGACTGTGGCTGTCTAGGGCCAAACTTGCCAACCCCTGGTCCAGGGGGATTGACCTGTAAAATGAGCCTTCATCAGTGTGCAAGGCACCTAATCCCAGGTTGGTCCAGGGCTGGGGTAGGCAAGGTCGGTCCTAAAGAGCCGCAGTCCTACAGAGTTAAGCTTCAACCCTGGAAAAAAAACCCTCACCTGCCTATAGCATCAGTAATCCTGAAGACATTTATTAGCTTGTTCAGGTGTGTTTGATTAGGGTTGGAGCTGAACTCTGCAAGACTGCGGCTCTCAAGGACCAAACTTGCCTACCCCTGGTCCAGGGGGACTGACCTTGTCAAACATGATAGCATCACATGGATCATCATCGAACGCAATTAAAGGGGAAGAAAACACACCACTCAAGTGACTTGACTTAAATGGAAGATGACTTGCCTGCTTGTGGCCACGGTCCTCTATATCCAATGCCATTCCATCAACCTTTGAGATTAATTCAATCATCGACCCATTCTCTAAACCAGGGCTGGGCAACTACGGTCCTGGAGTCCAGTGTTCTGCAGAGTTTAGCTCCATCACTAATTAAACACAACTGCCTGTAGCTTTCTAATAATGTTGAAGACACTGATTAGTTTGTTCATGTGTGTTTGATTAGGATTGGAGCTAAACTCTGCAGGACAGTGGCCCTCCAAGACCAAAGTTGCCCAGTCCTGCTCTAAACCAATTGTCCTATGTAGGGTCACAGGGATTCTTGAGCCTATCCCAGTGTCTCTGGGTGTAGGGTAAACCTGGAGATGTTGGTAATCAGTAACAATTGTTTTATCCCACCAGGAGAGGAGTCTCCAAAGCCAGTCATCAACCCATTTTCTAAACCAGGGCTGGGCAACTTCGGTCCTGGAGTCCAGTGTCCTGCAGAGTTTAGCTCCAACCCTAATCAAACACACCTGCCTATACATTTCTAGTGATCTAGAAGAGACTGATTAGCTTGTTCATGTGTGTTTGATTAGGGTTGGAGCTAAACTCTGCAGGACAGTGGCCCTCCAAGACCAAAGTTGCCTAGTCCTGCTCTAAACTAATTGTCCTATGTAGGGTCACAGGGATTCTGAGAGCTATCCCAGTGTCTTGGGATGTAGGGTGAACCTGGAGATATTGGTAATAAAAAACAATTCTGTTTTATCCCACCAGGAGAGGAGTCTCCAAAGCTCCCTACACCACACTCAGCTCCAGTACTCTGTGCAGCTCAAGGATCTGTCCCGTTCTGTCAGGAGTTTGGAGTCTGAGCTAGAAACTGTGCGGGAGGGTCTGGAAATCCAGAAGCAGAACCATAGCCAGCTTCTCAACACCAAGATGAGGCTGGAGAGAGAGATTGCAACTTATAGGAAACTCCTGGAGCATGAGGAGGGCAGGTAGGGGACAGATAGATTTACTGTATTTGTTTAAGCAATAAAACCGTTAGCACACGCTCAAACTTGCATCATATCTTTTATGCAACTCCAAAGTAATACACTGGAATTTTGTCAAGGTTGTTGGCATTGGCTTTGAGCCCTTGATGTTATGAACAGTCAGTCAACCTAAAGAGGTTTGTAATTTAGCACTGAAGTGTGATCTTGAATCAAACCTGCTTCTTCTTCATCTCTTAAACCATAGGTTTCTGAACTCAGATGGTCGGTCTCTAAAGCTGAAGCCATGGAAGGGGTCAGTTCCTGCTCCAGAACAGAATGGCCTGCCCAACGGATGTGACGAGGATATCGAGGAGCCGTTCTTCTCTGAGAAAACTCCAAAAATAAGCCAGGCCCTTCAGCGGCAGCAGAGCCTTGTCATCCTCTCAGGTGAGGATGATGTCAAAACACCCTCAAATAAATTTTCCAACCTAAAACGGGCACTGAAATGCATCTTGTTTGAGTCATTCTCAACAACTGGCTAGTTATTACAACTGCAAGACGTTGTGCAACTCTGTGTTTGTGTTTTTCGTCCAGAACCAGTCAAAAACAAAGATGGGGAGATCTGTACTGTGAAGACTCAGGAGATTCTGGAAGGAAATGTAGTGAGGGAGAGTGCTGAAGGTCACGGAAATGTGGAGTGAGTTTACATAAACGTATTTACTATCATTGCTTAGCTATAATGAAGAACCATAAACATTTCACACCTTAAGGACAATATCTTGATGTGTTTGATTTTGCATGTGGCTTCGCAGGCAATAAAATTGTGATGGAACTTTTACATCACCATTTTTTGCACCAGAGATTGTGTAATGCAAATTTTCTTGCTTATTATTTCACTTTTTGTGTGTTTATAGGACTGAGAAAATTGACAAGGTGATCAGGCAATGGGAAGGATCATTCTTTAAAGGAAATCCCAAGCTGAGGAAGAAATCCGTGTCTCTGCGTTTCGACCTTCACATGGCTGTAGCAGACGAGGGTTGCAGCCAGACAAAACAGGACAGTCTCCCTAACGTGGAGGTCCGTCTGGTCATGAGACGGTCTCGCAGCATACCCACTTTTGCCCAGTGATGTCGTAATGCTACCACACCACTGTTGTGACATCACCATGCTACCACATCACAACTGTGACCTCACAATGCTACTGCATTACAATTAAGTAGTGGTGACCACGTCTCAATGTCTCGGCGGCTAATAAAAAGCGAATCACTTTAGTGACGTCATAGAACTTTTGCCATTTGAACGGAAAAAAGCGACACGTCATCAGTAAAGCGTTCGAAAACAAACTCAAATTGCTTTTATGATTGTAATGAACTCATGCACATAAAGCTACTTTAAGTAAATTAATTTGTAGTTGGTTTATTTTACTTCAGACTTAGATGTTTGAAGATAAATGGGGAGTACGAACGTCTTGCAGTGTTTCAGATTTCGTACGTTGTGACTTTAGAGTGTGACGCTCTTTGTGGACGCTCTACTGCCACATTATTGATTATTAGCACATACTACGTTACTGAAAACATAAAAACTGTTGGTTTGTGAAAATGTGTATAGTTTATACATCTATAGAGCTGAAGCTTAAGTCTCAGTGGGAAATGGCCAATGTGGATACGGAGATTTCACATTCAATGCAGCGTAACAAAAGATGCCTTATTGCGTTTTGACAAATGTTACTGGAACAAATTTTACACTCCAGTGAACGCTAAAGGGGTATCAGGTTCAGGTTCTGCAGGAGGCTGTACCGTGAACCAAAACAAAATATTGCGAAATTTACAAGTGTAGCAAAAATCAGCAGCCAAAAAAAAAGATTATTGTGAAACGATGTACTGTCCTCACAATATTGCCTGCATGAAGGTGTACAGAATGACTAGCAGTCTATCACTGCAGAGAGAATAAGATGCTAAATGTAAAATGTTGACTATGAACTTCTCTACTACTTACACTCGCCTATAAAAGTTACATTGCTTTGTATTACGGATGCATATAGTTCACGCTTCATTTAAAGCGCAAATACTGTGTCTTCCAATCAAAAATTATGCAGGATTGTTCAGAAAACTTGAAATGATTATACTTCAACAACCAAAAAAAAAAAAAAAAGATATATATGCATATATTAATCTGATTTATTTACACGCCCATTATGTTCTACCTCTGATGGTTGTTGTACTGTAAATATATGGGGTTCTTCATGATGCAACAAAGAAATGGATACATATGCACATATTTAATTTAAAGTTTTATTGAATCTATATCCCTGAAATATGATTATGTCACCTTACAGGTTTAGTTACTGCTTTGTTTCTTATGTAATGCATTTAGTGTCACACAGGATAACTTTTCAAGTTCCATCTTCTATCCACTTACTCTAAGAAATGTTAAGAGAAATTACACCACATGCACTGGTAAAAAATGACAATTTCATATGCACTTTAATGGATTAAAATCAAAGCATTGCTAAGTTTCTGATTTTTCTCTGTATTCAACATTTTTCCTCAGATGACTTTTGCTTTTGTGAAACATACCTTTTTTTCTTTTTTTGTATAATATCCATAGCTGTGCCCTGCTGAGTGATTCGGCTTATACACTGAATGACAGGTGCTAATAAAGCTATTATTATTTCCAGATGAGCTATTTATGTTATGAGCAAAGCTGTCTAAAGACATTTCAGTATATAGACCACAGTGCCTGGAAAACTAGCACACAACACGGACGTCCCAGTTAAGCCTGGAATAGATTGTAACAGAACAAAAATGACATGAAAAATAATATTCTCAGGTTTCATAGATAATGGCGTACAAAACCAATTATTTTGCATAATCATTAAACCAAGCAGGCTGTGTTAGTGTTATGTTAAAAATTGTGAGAAATGCAAGACCAAAGCTTAACAGAGCTTTTTTTTTTTAAATGCTAATGTAAACAGCGTGTGGCAAACTGGTGTCTAGACGTCTCAGTAAATTGTTCATTTACTTTTTTAATTAACAGCAAAGTAGTGAGTCGAAGTAATTGGTGTCTAGCCTATATTTTAATGCTATATCCTGATGATTAGCATGTGTTAGGCTGTGGTGCTAATGTGTGGGTGATTAATGTTACAGGATGATCGTTAATTAAATTAATCGCAAGTCCATTCTGAACCACTTACTTGAGAACAAAGCTGTCTGAAGCAGATCCAAACATTTCTCCTCAACTTCACAAGGACATTCTTTCCACACTTGGCAATAGGATCTTCATAGTGTTGTACATAAATAATGTTTAAAATATTATAATTGTTTGCATTTTATGATGAAAATATGAGTGATGCTACGTTGTTTTGGCTAATTGCCATGGTATTTCAGTGTATGAAGAAAAGGTGAATGCCGCTCCCTAGTGGTCATTTATAAACTCGCAGGCCACACATAAAAGTTTCCCTACTCTTTGTGAAGTATTGTATACTTTAAGTGCGTACTAAATTTGATGAACAACACTTCCGTCACGAAAATTAACCATGTTTTTTTTATATATATACAGTAAAGGTAATGATTTTTGGCGTATTGATTACCATTTGTATAACCACAGGTTTACTACAAATACCATGGTTAATTTGGAGTTACCATGGTTTAACTATAGTAACCATGTTTTTGGTTTTATTTGTAGTAAAACCTTAGGTATGCACATACATTAGCATACATCATGTTGGCATTGTAGCCTTCGTTGACGTATAATGTGCTAACAACTGCGAAAACAGCAAAATTCTACAACTTTACCACAAAGAATGACAATTGTTAAGGACTTTTAGCACTCTTAGCTCATTAGCTATTCGCTATTGTGTGTTTTCCCGCATGTGGCATTATGGGATACCGAAGTTTGGGAATCGAACAGATGCAGATTTTTGCCTAGCCCTACCGTTTCAGGAAAGTCAATTGTATTATTGCTACTGGATCCTATTAACATTTCTCTATTTGAACTCGCACATTTAGCTCCAAATAAGTTGTTTTTCTCTGTTTTAAGTCTTTCGTCCAGCTCTTTGTGTTTATTAAAGCGCTATTTTTGTTCTATATGAACGCTTTTATCCATCTATTAAAGGTTTTATGGTCAAATTGTATTTATTACACTTGGAGCATTGACTAAATTCTGTGCTGTAGCTGTAGTAATCATTTTTTGCTAGCTGTAGCTGCTGATTAAAAAAACAAAACAAACAAACAGCTAAAACCAGCTTAAGCTAGTTGGTCTTAGTTGGTTTATGATGGGGGTAGCTGGTTTTAGCTGGTCTCTCAGCCTGACTAGCTCTATGACCAAGCTGGAAGACAAGCTTAAACCAGCCAACCAACTTAGGCTGGTTTTAACTGGTTTTTCATCATGGTAAGAATATGTATTTCTTTTCATGAGAGTATTAAACAAATAATTATGAAAAATAAACTGTTCCTGTGTATTTGGCTGGACATAGGTCACACTGAAGCCATATAAGCTCATCTGATCCCTGAAATTTGGCAGAGATTTTAGATTTTAGCTTGCAGCCAGGAATGGCATTTCTGTGTGAATCTGAGCGTCCGTGCTTGCGCATTTCCAAGTGTATACACAGTTATTCATGTTTTCATATTCCAGGCTTTTGTGTAGCTTGGAAATTCAATACTTTGCGTGCAGGAAGTTGGTTATCCACTTATCCGGACCAATAATTGTTAATACGAGTGCGTGTGGAGGTGTGAGTGTACCTACCAACACAGCTGAATAAACACACACATCCAAACAGGCCCAAGCGCACAGTGCCATCTCTATACCCCATAATCCACCTGTCTTTTTCTAGAAAGCACTGACTCAATTTTTGGATCTGGTTTTCATGACAAAGCGAATGTCCTCTTTACAGAGAGTTGTCTGGGTATAAAAGAGCCGGAGCGGGACGGGCCTGAACTAGCACAGCTCCGCAACTCTACCCCCTCCACAGGTGCCGCCGCTAACCGAACCTCTGCAGAATGGGCCGGGTGAGTACGAAGGTGATCAGAACGCTCTGCTCTGATTATTTATCATTTATTGGCTGCCGTTTGTGAGTTGTTTTTAAGTATCTTTTTTTAATTTAATTGCAATTCAATTTTGTGCAGATCATTTTCTACGAGGACAAGAACTTCCAGGGCCGTCGGTATGAGTGCGACAGTGACTGTTCGGACTTCCATGCCTACCTGAACCGGTGTAACTCCATCCGCGTAGAGAGCGGGGTTTGGGTGGTGTATGAGAGGCCCAACTTCATGGGCTACCAGTATGTTCTGAGCCGGGGCGAGTATCCGGATTACCAACGCTGGATGGGTCTGAATGACCGCCTCTGCTCCTGCAAGATGATCCACATTGTAAGTTGCCCACATGCATGCAAAATATGATGTCACATGTATTTAATGTTCAGTAGGTGTACGTTCCTCTCCAGGCGACTGGTTCTGAGTACAAGATCCAACTCTATGACAAGGGAGATTTCGCGGGCCAGGTGTATGAGACCACTGAGGATTGTCCATCTGTGGTGGAGCGCTTTCGGACACGCGAGGTCCACTCCTGTAAGGTGCTAGACGGGATTTGGATCTTCTACGAGCACCCAAACTACAGGGGGCGCCAGTACCTACTGGAGAAGGGGGAGTACCGTAAACCTGTGGACTGGGGCGCTGTCTGCCCCACGGTTCAGTCCTTCAAACGCCTTACGGAGTGACATGTAAATCCATCCATCTGCAATCCTCCTTTACTTCCAAACCACCCAACCACAACAGCACCAACACACCTGTGCTGAATTAATAAACGCGTGGTTGCAAATTAAATCATTGTCTATTTTTGCAAAAGTGTGATCACTAGACCATTTGACTTTGGAACTACATACTTTCTATATTTCGCATAACTGAATAAAATAGACAAAAACTGATTGTACCGCTACAGGTAATTGCCATACCAGGTGTTAAAGTGATAGTTCACCCAAAAATGGAAGTTCTGTCATTAATTACTCACCTTCACGCTGTTCCAAACCTGTAAGAGCTTTGTTCATTTTCAGAACACAAATTAAGATATTTTGATAAAAAAAATCGAGAGCTTTCTGACCCTGCATAGACAGCAAGGTAACTGACATGTTTAAAACATGTGAGTTGTCCATGTGACATCAGTGGTTCAACCGAAATTTTATGAAGCTATGAGAATTCTTTTTGTTTTCTTTGTGCACAAAAAGCATTCTTGTAGCTTCATAAAATTAAGCAGGTTGCCAAACCTTGTCTAAAACATATGGCCTACTGTTGTCAGAAACTTATGAGTGCTTTCTGCTCTCTAGTGGGCAGGTGGAGTTCATGAGGTTTATAAACAAAATATATATGTGATGCGATCTAGGAAAACCCAACACATGGTGAAATTTTACCTTTTTTAGGTTTTGATACCACATGAAAGCTGGGTTTTATTTTGTTTATAGCTTAAACGTAACCAAAGTTATGGCTATCTGAAGTTGGCTGATAGCGATGATTTTCAGGAATGGAATTTTGAGAAAAATGGCTTTAAAGTGAGACGGCTTTCGCTTTCACTTTACGGGTTTACCGAGAGCCGTCTGTCAAGTTAGGAGCGCTATACTGCATCATTACACAACCAGACTAACGACTGTTTTCCGTTGGTTATCATGTGCATAGTCTCCGAACTTTTGATCACCCATTTTATGTTTAGATAGCACGAATAATGCAGCCTATCTTGTAAGAGCGAGCGCAGCGCAACTCTTCGCGCACTTGTGCATAAAACAGACTGTTGTCCGACTCCTCTTTAGTAACTTCATCATCCGATTCTTCATCTCTGGATGTGAAATAGTCCGTTATAACATCGTTTAGGGCACTGACATTACCAAGATTGAGCAGACTGAGACGAGTAAGATCGGTTAAGTGAGCAGCTGCAGTACTTCAGACGGCGTTGTTGCGCTCCGCCATCTCACGATATAAAAAATAATAATAATAAATAAATAAATTAAAAAAAAAAAAAACCTTTGCGTGCCGTAGTTTACACAGGACTGGCGGAGAATGTGAATTGATACACCTTCATTAAATATGTTACCTGGTTTATTTTGATAGGTTAACTGTTTTTGTGGTGTTAAGGGAAAGTACCTCAGCAGCGCGTTCTTAGCATAAGAGAAAGACACATTCATTTCTGCTGGCTGCAATAAATGGCTATTTTTCTGCACGAATCAAGTGAATTTCGCCGAGATATTTTCAGAGATGATAGATAAGATGTTATAGAAAAATAGTTTAACGAAAACCTAATTTTGACAAAAAATGACTTTCGACCTATTTTTAGAATTTCCCGAAAACGTCCCAGCGCGACATCCGACGGGTTTCCCCAGATCGCATCACATATTAATTGGTCCTATGAAGTAAAAAAAACTAAAATTTGGCACTATCAAATTAGTCGATTAATGTACTATAAATGGTTTTAAACATGCCAAGGTAAATGTGACAGCTAATGTCTGAAATTATGTACATGTAGTTATTGGCTAGCTTTTCATTATTATTTTTGGTGCATCTTATTTAATAAAAATGCTATAACTAATAGCCTTAAAGATGCTCGTTTAACTTACCAACCAACATCCGTAAGTAGCTATAAGGACAAAACAACCATATCAATATTCATCAACAGTTGAATTATCATTGTTTTGGCCTTTTTTTCTGTATTTTTTTAAATTATATTTCAGTTGTTATTAAACTTAACAGAAACGCAGGAGCAGAACTGAAAATCTCTGAAGATTCTCATGTCAGTAAGTTCAAAAGGTTTGACATTGTTTTTCTCACATAACTTCAGTTCTTGTTTCTCTTTTGTGTGTAAGTGTTTTAACCAGTTTCCATACTGAAGTATTCACATTTCTCTGAAATGTAAAATTCATATTTCCAACCATTCTTATGGGTGAAAGCTAGATATATATACGAATAATCTTATACATATAACCAAACAAATTTGTTGTTGTTGTTGTTTCCTTAAAAAAAGGCTGTTGGTTTGTTAATAATGGGTCTAACTATGATTTTTAAAACATTTATTATTATTATTATTATTATTATTATTATTATTATTGTGAAACATCATAAATTATTTAAAAAGTGAAGTTGGTTACTCTTTAGCTAAAAAAGGACAGAATCTTAGACCAAATGAACAACAGCAGCAGGTTTGACACTGATATTGTTTAATTACAATTCGTACTGGACTAGTCAAGCACAGCTGTTGAAATTTGTTTACTGTCTTTATGCACTTTGAATATTGCACAAGAAAACGACCAAGAAAGTAGAACTTATTCACATTAGTTTGAAGGAAGAAATAATAGTTTAACAAAGATATTTGTCATCACATATAAATAGGCTATTTTCTGCGTGCTTTTTAGATTTTCAAAACATAAAAGAAAGAATGAAAAAGTAAGTCTATATTATCATGTTGTCTTTTAGTTTATGATCAGTTCTTCTTGATGTAATATCATAAACCACTATGATAACAGTAGCCACGCCCACCACAGCAGAGATGACCAATCGAATCACAGCTTCAGTGAAACTGCAACAGTGGACGCATTCTGTGGACAGAAACAGAAGAAAACGAATTCAGTGCTCGGATAAAATAAACTTTCCTTTGTACCAGGAGAACGTCACATGACTCACATTCATCACTAAACACAGCAGGACACATTTTGAGCCTGATGACAACGATAAAGGACGTTCACTGGTAATGACTGCGACCATCAAATATTACAATTACCCTAATATAATGTTCATGTATTAAAACCTAAATGTGAGAAGTAATATTTAACGTGATATTATAAAAACGCCACAGTAATAATACTCTCGTTTAATGAGTATCAGACGTCATTAAACAGGCGAGTTATCTAATTTCATAAAACAATGGCGCCATCTTTTGCGTGTTACAAGCGATTGTAATAAAAATTACCTCAGAAAAGTTAGGTACTGCAATATTGTTGTTTTGTACATTATAATAGACCATTAACAATATAGATAACATCGTAATTTATTTCCTAATAGTACATGAGTTACAGTTATAGTAACAGCTCTGTCAACGCGTTATACTGTCTAGATTAATTAGCTAAAATGTTCAACATTGTTATTTCTTTAAGGCAACGCCCGCGCATTCATTCATCCATTTTAATACCGCTCTTACGAAAATTAACCATGGTATGTGTAGTAAAACAATGTCAATACAAATGGAAATCAGTCCGCGGAAAAAAATAAAATAAAATGTAACATGGTTACTACATTAACTATAGTAAATCCATGGTTAATTGTAAGGGTGTTTATTTAAAATGTAAACGGGTATAAAATATGATGAGAAAAACATTGTTAATGAGAAGACGAAATTGACTGCAGCAGGTTAAATTTATTTATTATTCAGAATGCACATTTGAAAGAGAAATATTTTAATAGGAACGTTTCAGCAGGTGATATGAGATGTATGAGATTTTTATGAGCTTCTTATTTTGAGATCTCACATTAGAGAGGGTTTCAAGGTAAATTTTAAAATCAGTGTTACCAAATGTAATATATAGTGGTTTCTTCTGACTTAATTTTGACTTGTGAATATAAAACTTTGCTAAGATAATTAAGAGATTTATAATATAAACCTGTTTGTCAGAAAAAGAGGGGTTGAAAACGAAGTAAAATATAGTGAAAATCTAAATTAAGGGGCTTGCTTAATTTCTTTGTTATGTCTATTTTAAAATCAGTCCAAAATGAAATAACATAAGGGCAACTGAAAAATAAATGTTCATAATCTTCTACATATATATTACAAAACGTACATTTATCACAAACACTAATAATATATCTGCTGACGGCTACATTTACAGGGTAACATCTGTGAACAATTTTGTACAGTACTTCTCTTACTTTATTTGAAATTACATATAAGGGTCTATTGATGCCAAGCTTCGAAAAGACTCGTTTCTCCCAAGGGGTACAACTCCGACCGGAAACTAACAATGAAATGAATTGTTCTAGCTATTAGACTGTGTTTTATAACGTCTACACCTACCCCAACCATAAACGTAGCTCTTACTAAAATAATAATTAAAAAAAAAGTATTATTGTTGTACAGTGTGACGAAAATAACGTTAGATTTATGGGCGCATGCCCAGTAGCAAGAGCTGTATTCTTTCTAGCCAACACCTATGAGGTCACGCGGTGACGTATCGATCTGCTATTGGTCACACGGTTTCACGTGATACGAATGGCCAGGTCAGAGTTTACGAAGCTTTAACTGCAATGCAGCAAAACGCCAAACTTTTGCACGCGTTTGCTTTTCTGAATGGAAGTGAATGGGACAAAAAAAGTGGTATGGACTGGAAGAATCTCCTCTCCACCGCACGATACACGATGATTATAGAGAAGAGAAGAAATACGCCCGAATCAACGCTGCAAACGAGCGATTAAGGGATGCAGCTACTACCATGAGCAAACAAAGCCACGTGCCATGATTGTGTACTAGAGGCAGCAACTCACGGATTCGCGGATTTGATGGAAGAAGAAGAGTCCGCCGCTCCTGTCTTGTGGTGAGTGAGAAAATGTAACGTTAAACAACAACCGCAACAAAAGTAGTAACGTTAGTTGTGGTAACCTAAATTAAATTGCTGCATGACCAAATACCGACGTAACCTGAAGGCCTAAATTAGGTTTAAAACACCGTAAATAACATTGTTTGACCCTTTTCAAAAAAAAAAAAAAAACTAATATGATGCAAAATAAAAAAAATAATTTTGAATAACACCGCTTATGGGATAATGAGCGCCGCTACTGGCGGCACTTTCTATCGTTTAAAATGCCGTAAATAACACCGT